>NC_080165.1:17787256-17994325 GCF_950295315.1 Erinaceus europaeus | reverse complement strand
AGAATAATGACACTTCTATGGAGAGGAATCATTATGAGGTTAGTGATTGACTTTTTCATCAGTAATAAAGCCAAGGGGGTGGGGTGGGGAGAGGATATACTTAAAGTGACAAAAATGTTAACCTATTTTTTAATTTAATTTAATTCATTTATCTTGGATAGAGACAAAGAGAAATAAAGAGGGAAGCGGGAGATAAGAGAGAAAGAGAAACCGAGACTTGCAGCATTGCTTCACTGTGCCTGAAGCTTCCTCCCTGCTGGTAGGGGCTGTAGCTTGAACTCTGGACCTTGCGTGTGGTAATGTGCACTTAACCAAATGTACCACCACCTGGCCCCTATTTCTCTATCTCATGAAAGTATCATTCCAGAAAAAGGATTAAGTGTAAGTGTTTCTAGGTGAACAGAGAGAACATTTGTTATCACACACAAAAAAAATGTACAAGATGAAGTTTATACCAGAAAAGTAGTTTGAGAAGAAATCCCAATCTGCTGGAAAGAACAAAGACAATGGGGACAGGTGAATATCATGGGTAAACAGAAAGATTATTATATATTTTTAATTTTTTATTACCTTTATTAATTTATTGGCTAGAGACAGCCAGAAATCGAGAGGGAAGCGGGGCATAGAGAGGAAGAGAGACAGAGAGACACCTGCAGCACTGCTTCACCACTCACAAAGCTTTCCCCCTGCAGGTGGGGATTGGGGACTTGAACCTGGGTCCTTGCACAGTGTAACATGTGTGCTCAACCAGTCGCAACACCACCCAGCCCCCAGATTATTATTATTTTAAGACAAAACTGGAGAACATATCAATCTATAATAAGTGTAAACAGCAGCCCATTCTCAGAGGTCCATTGTCCTGCTCTTGGTCAAGCATGGCTCTTTCACCAGTATGGCTAATGACAAGGGGCAGCAGTCTTGAGAAAGAGCTTCTAAAGGCTGCTCCCTCAACCTCTGCCAGGGCTGTAGGTTTTTACTGGGGATAGGCAAGAAGAGGGTCCTTGAGAAAAAGGATCCAGTCATCATGTTACAGGAAGACTGGCTCTGTGTCTGAAAGGGATGTCTAAGGGCCAATCCATCTCCTGGGAATTGTTGGTTTATTCACAGATATCATTTTAGAAGAACCATGAAAGACTCCATGGGTCAGGTGTGCAAACTTTCAAAAAATTAAGGTAGGAAGAGTACAAAAACAGATTTTAAGATGCAGACTAGCTTGTACAGAGACATACAAGAGCCACTGAAATTGTGATTTCTCCTTGAGTTCTTGCCTTATCTATTCCTTGCCTTAGTCATACCCAGAGCCAACTGCTCATAGATCTACTGACAGGATCTATCTTTTCTGTTGAATTTCTGATTTACAGGTGTGGTTACCTTTCCAAACCCCCTCCCTAGGGAGCGATTAAAACTCTTCTCACTACTTCTCTAATGCTTCCTCAAAACTTACTTTCCCATAGGGGAAACATGAAAAAAAGTAGTCCCAGATGAAACTGGGGTTCAGATACATGGGTTCAATCTGGCCTGACACACTATTAGCAACAAAATATTATTGCTTAAGACTTGCACCTGCAAGTTTAATTATGGGCAGCAGAGTCATCTCCCAAGAGGATGTCATCCCCAAGATTTCTGTTCTCTGCTTGCCAACTTTGACTCATCCCAGGCTTATCAGACACACAAACAGTTAGTGAGAACATTTCTTTCCTACTTGGTACAGCTAAGTAGAAATAACAAGCCCAAAATGAAAGCTGCAAATAAGTAATTAAGTCAGAGTTAAAACGGAAGTCTCTCCTGCTCAGTAATAGAACTAAAGTCTATGGAAGCAAAAGCATAGAGTAGTACTTCAGATTGTATGTAGACTATCCTTGTAAGGCTTTTTATGTTGCACGTGAAGAGGTAAATCATATTACGTGAAGGGTGGAATCCTAAAGTAAGTACTTAAGAAAATATCACCACTTCAAAAAAAAAGACTTATTTTTGTTGTGGGATGACTCAACATCTTCAATGCAGGTCCTATTTCATTCCCTTTAATCACACTAAGTCTAACCCTGTCAGATAAAGTAAGAACTACAAAAGCTTGGTAAGGGCAAGAGGCTTTTGGTCATTATCAAGCCATCCCATCATCTGGGTCTCTAGTCAGGGCGTCCTGGGATTCCCACAGAGACATGATGAGCCTAGACCTCTAACATATCCCTCTCTGCACCATCACTGGTCACCTCCAACAGAAACAACATCATAAACTCTCTTGTGGGCTTCTACAGGACCTTGTCCTCAATGTACAATAACAATGGTAGTAACTGTCCCACCCTGCAGAGGGAAGCTGGGTCAACACACTCTGCCACCCAAGGAAGACGGGTCCTGAAATGAGTGCAGCCTAGAATGTTCCTAGCTGTGACCACAGAATGCAAGCTCAAACCTATAGGGGTGCAGAGGTTACACATGTGCTAAATATGAATAGACATGGGCCTTAGGTCAGATTGATGGGGTTTAAAGTTAAGTGTATTTATACTTTTCCCATATTTGGGAGCTACTCTCTGGCCTGTTCCAGATTGCTAGTCTTATTCCCAACACTGACACCATCTTCCCAGACTATATTTTTAGCCCACCTACATGTTAGCTGTTGGGCTCAGGCAAAAATTGGTAAAGTTATGGGCCCCTTGTGATATATGTAAAATGGACTTACTAGCTTCTTCCAACATGAAGATTCCAAATATCATCTGCTACATCCTTACCTTTAGGTTCTTGATCATTAAACTTCTTTTTCCTGCTTTATATCTTAATGCTTTTCAGACACCAAGTTGCAAATGTTACCATGATTGTAACTTGACTTCTCTGAGCAGATGACATCACCAATGTGTCCCGAAATCCCACCTCTCCAGAGCCTTACCCCACTAAAGGTAAATAGGCTGAGAATATGAATATGGGAATATGAATCAACTTGTCAATGCCCATGTCCAGCAGAGAAGAAATTACAGAGACCAGACCTCCCACCTTCTGCCCCCCATGAAGATCTTTGGTCCATACTCTCAGACGGATAAAGAATAGGGAATCTTTCAATGGAGAGGGTGGGATATGGAACTCTGATGGTGGGAACTGTATGGAATTATGTCCTTCTTATCTCACAATCTTGTCAATTATTATTAAGTCACTAAATAATAATATAAAAATAAAAAACAGGTCTAGGTGGATATACTAATGAATTTTATAAAAGAACTAATATCCATTCTACTCAAAACTCTTCCAGAAAACAGAAGAAGAGAGAACACACCAAAATACATTTTATGAGGCTAATATCACTCTGACCTCCAAAGCAGGAAAGGATTCCATCATTTCTAGAAAGGGGGAATAGCTGTCTGGATGGCAGCATTGTTCTTAATAATTATACAGATAAATCTTGATCAGAATTGAAATAACAAGCATTTTTTAAAAAAGTTTATTTATAAAGAGCAAACACTAACAAAAACCATAGGATAAGAGGGGTACAACTCCACACAATTCCCACCACCAGAGCTCTGTATTCCATCCCCTGCCCTGATAGCTCTCCTATTCTTTATCCTTCTGGGAGTATGGACCCAGGATCATTGTGGGGTGCAGAAGGTGGAAGATCTGGCTTCTAAAATTGCTTCCCTGCTGAACATGGATGTTTTTAATTCTAAGCTCACTTATTAGTGCACTCACACCAAGAAAACAAACAAACAAAAAAAAAAAAAACCTGGTTTCTTTTTTGAAGGAATTGATAAGCATTGTTTGCTGTTCATGCCTACATGCAAAGGAACTGTATGACTCAAAATTATTTTGGAAAAAAGACAAGTTTGCCTACATCACTTGCTTTCAAAACTCGTTATAAAGCAGCCATAATAGAATTGGGCACTTGAAGTAAATGTGTGAATCAATAACAGAAAAGCCAGAAAATGAGCCACAACAGTGTCACCAGGTAACAAGAACAATATTTTCAACAAACATGGCTGTTAAAATAGGTTATTTGGATAGTGAACTTGCTTTGTCTCATCAACCCAAGTTCAAAACCAGCCTTCTCACCACTAAGAGAAGCTCTGGTGCTGTGGTTACTTTCTCTCTGTCTCTATCTTTCTATCTGAAAAAGTCAGGGTGGAGTAGTGAAGCCCCAGTGATGATCAAACCTTCTCTCTCTCTTCCTCTCTCTCTCTCTCTCTCTCACACACACACACACACACACACACACACACACACAATGATACTGTGCATGTGCAAAGACAATTTTACCAGATAGGGAAATTAAGTTGAAATAGATTAAATGGAGCTGTAAAACTTTGCATCTTCTGAAAAATAAAAAATAGACATTACAGAAGCGAGTAGTGGTTTTGTGTTAGGTAAGAGATTCTTATTAAAATACATATTTAAAAAACTTGAACTACCAAATAAAAATATACACATGGAAATATGACCTCATCAAAATCAAAATGCCTGCTCTTCAAAATACGTTAAAAAACAATGAAAAGGCAAACCAAAGACTTGTAGGGGGGGGGGAAAAGCTTGCACAACAAATCTAAAAGACTTCTATTCAGAACAGAGAGAGTCCTCACAACTCAGTAATAAGATGATAAACAAAACATTTAAGGAATGGGGAAATATTTGAACAGATGCTTTAGCAAAGAAGATAAACATGTGGTTAATACGCATATGAAAAGATTCCCAACATCATTAGCCTTCAGAAGAATGCAAATTAAAACCATAATGAGATACCACTTCATGCCCACCAAAATGGTTCAAATTTAAAAGACTGAAAACATCAAGTGTTGCTGATGCTATGGAGCAATTGGAATCTTCATTCATAGCTGCTGGGGATGCAAAAAAAAAAAAAAAAAAGGAAAACACTCCATTAGAAAAAACTCTTATGCTGTTTTATACAAAGCTCAATGTACATGTACCATAGGACCTAAGAATTCTCAACCTAGGTATTTTCCTAAGAAAAGCAAAAGCATCTGCCCACTCTAAACCTTGTGCATGACTATTCACATGGCTCAGCTTTGCTTTAACTGCTAGACACTGCAGAAAGCTAAGCTGACACTTAAGCAGACACAGAGGGGTCAGGCTTTAAAGAAGTGTACTAGTCAACAAGGTAGCAGACTAAAACCGCCCTGCAACATTGCATCAAGTGAAGGAAATCCAATATCAGTCCGAAAGGATTATGGAAAATTCCATAGACATACAAACTACGACAATAGAAAGTTTATCAACTGCAATGCTGGAGAGTGAGCTTGAGAAACATTAGGGTCAATGGAAACTTTACAGCCAAATTCATAGGACTATATGCTCTAGAAGGAACGATTCTCAAAGTGCAGTTTCAAGTGCCACTTTACATATAAAACATGGCTTATGGGCAAAACATAAAATAAAGTAATAGAAGTGAAAAAGAGAGTGAAATGCACTTTATTAAGTCAAAATAAAGCATGAGGGTGAGGGGAACAAATAACAGATGGGATAAATTAAAGCAGGTAGAAAGAGAAGAGAGTTAAATTAAGCATTCCTAGGTGGCCAGGCAGTGATGCATCTGCTTGAGTGCACATGTTACAGTGCACAAGGACCCAGGTTCAAGTCCCTGGTTCCCACCTGCAGCAAGGAAGTTTCACAAGCAGTGAAGCAGGGCTGCAGGTGTCTCTCTGTCTCTCTCCCTCACTATCTTCCCCTTCTCTTTCAAGTTATCTCTGTGTCTACTCAATAAGTAAATATTTTTAAATGAGTATTCTTTAAATATAAGTGAATTGAATGTACCAACAGAGAGTCATGGGACACTGGAGGTGGTAGAGTAGGCAGCTTGTTCAACTTCTGAGTATGATGTCCCAGATTTCAGATCTAGCACCACATATGCTAGAGCCAAGAACTGGCTCTCATTCTCTCTCTTTCTCTCTCTGTTCCCTCCCCCATATATATAAATATATATATATATATATTTACATATATATTTATATATGATGTATGTATGCATATATATATATATATATATATATGTATACACTACTAAATACTTCTAAATGAGTAAATAATTTTTTCAAATGTCAACCAGGGAGTAAGTTGTGGTCTATATGCACAATGGAATACTACTCAACCATTAAAAATGGTGACTTCATCTTCTTTACCTCAGCTTGGGTGGAGCTTGAACGAATCATGTTAAGCAAGATCAGCCAGAAAAAGAAAGAAGAATATGGAATGATCTCAAAGACAGAAGTTGAAAAATAAGAACAGAAGGGAAAACACAAATCAGAACTTGGACTGGAGTTGGTGCATTGCACCAAAGTAAAGGACTCTGGGGTGAGGGGGAGGGTTCAGGTCCTGGAACATGGTGGCAGAGGAGGACCTAGTGGGGGTTGAATTATTATTTGGAAAACTGAGAAATGTTATGTATGTACAAACTATTGTATTTTACTGTTGACTGCCAAACATTAATTCCCTGAATAAAGAAATTTTTTAAAAATGTTAGCCAGGTGTATCACACACAAGATCCCAAGTTCAAGCCCCATCCCCCATATGTAGGGTGAAGCTTCATGACTGGTAGAAAAGAGCTTCAGCTGCCTCCTCTTCTCTCTGCGTCACTCTCTCCACTTTCTCCCCCATTCTATTCTCTCTATCTTCTTCTATTAAGAAGAAAGAAGAAATCAAGGGAAAATGATTGTTTAGAATGGTAGAGCCACACAGAGCCAAACCCCAGTGATAACCCTGGTGGAAAAAAAAAGAAAAATATCAAAGATCAGAAAGACAGCTTACCTGTATAAGCCTGCTTGTCATGCATACAACTGAGGTTTGAGCCTCTGGTCCCCACAGCTGGGGGAAGCTTCAGTGCTATGATGTTTCTCCTTCTTTGTATGTCTCTCTGTCATTATCTCTATCTGAAAAAATTGACCCAGGTAGGTGAAACCCTAGAAACAAACAAAAAAAATTACAGGCTCAATGTATATGCTATTGATCAAAGATACAAATTTACAAAATTTTACCTGCCAACACCCATGTCCAGAAGAGAAGCAATTACAGAAGCCAGACCTCCCACCTTCTGCACCCCATAAGGATCTTTGGTCCATACTCCCAGAGGGATCAAGAATAAGGAAACTTCCAGTGGAGGGGAGGGGACATGGAACTCTGGTGGTGGGGATTGTAAACAGTTAGACCTCTGTTATCTTACAGTCTTGTTCTTCTGAGTCTTGTTAATCATTATTAAATCACCAAAAAGCAAAACAAAAACCAGAAGTAAAGACCAGTGGCAGAGCCACACAGGGAAATGCCCAGGAGTCTATTGGTTAGAAGCAGTGCTAAGATAAGTGATATCAGATGGAGACAGGAATATTTTATAATGCAGAGATGATAAACTCATTCCAAAACATAACACTCTTTCATGTGTATACATCAAAAATAAATAAATACATAAACTTTCAGATACAGGAGACAATAATCCACAAAATTGAACAATAAAACAGATTGACAACTACAGTGGGAGGATTTTACAGTTCTTCCTAAGTAATGACTAGAGCATGTATACAGAACCACTAGTAAATTCATGAGGGAGGGAAGATGTGACTATACTATCAACACATTTGTACAGCTTGGCATTTCTAGAACACTACAGACTCCCCCCAACCCCAAGTTCTGGAATCCACATTCTATTTTCAAGTGACCATAGAATAGTCTTTCAAAGCATGCTGTAGGCTGATCCTTAAAAAAAATATCAATAGAGTACAGAAGGCAAATATTTTCTAGTCACAAGAAAATTTGCATACGAATCAGAAATGTGGAATGTGGCTGTTCCATGAAAAATATCCAGATACTGGGAAAACAAACAACTCACTTCAGAATAATTCATGGGTCAGAGAGGGGAATCATACGAAGTGTTGGACATGAAATGGAACAGCAATGACAAACATCAAATTGTGTGGGTGCAGCTAACTTAGCAATTGAGGGGAACTATATCAACTTTTAGGCTTAGGAGTCAAGAAGGAGTCTTAAGGGTGTATGACTTCCATGTGTGAGATCCTGAGTTTGAGCTCCAGGACCTTATAAAACATAAACTTTTGGATTTGCGAAGAGAAATGTGTGGGTTCAATTATATATAAAACTGCCTTAAAGAGCTATGGGGTGTATTGGATTAATTGTATATAACTATACAGAAAATTAAACCAAAAGAAGGAAGAAAGTCATACAGATATTAGTAGGAGTGGATGAAGTAGAAAACAGAATGCACAAAGTCAGAAATGATTATTTGAAATGGTTAGTGTAATTGATGAGTTTCTAGCTTGACTGATCAATAAAAAAATAACTCTACCACAAAAAAAATAACCCCATTCAAAAATAGAGGGAGTACATGGACAGATTATTCACCACAGAAGAGATCCAAAAGGCCGAGAAACACATGAAAAAATGCTCCAAGTCCTTGATTGTAATAGAAATGCAAATAAAGACAACAATGAGATACCACTTCACTCCAGTGAGAATTGTCATACACCAGAAAAGGTAACAGCAGCAAATGCTGGAGAGGTTGTGGGGACAAAGGAACCCTCCTGCACTGCTGGTGGGAATGTAAATTGGTCCAACCTCTGTGGAAAACAGTCTGGAGAACTCTCAGAAGGCTAGAAATGGACCTACCCTATGATCCTGCAATTCCTCTCCTGGGGATATATCCTAAGGAACCCAACACACCCATCCAAAAAGATCTGTGTACACATATGTTCTTAGCAGCACAATTTGTAATAGCCAAAACCTGGAAGCAACCCAAGTGTCTAACAACAGATGAGTGGCTGAGCAAGTTGTGGTGTATATATATACAATGGAATACTACTCAGCTAAAAAAAATGGTGACTTCACTGTTTCCAGCCGATCTTGGATGGACCTTGAAAAATTCATGTTAAGTGAAATAAGTCAGAAACAGAAGGATAAATATGGGATCATCTCAGGCACAAGTTGAAAAACAAGATCAGAAAAGAAAACACAAGTAGAACCTGAACTGGAATTGGTATATTGCACCAACAGGTCCAAGAAGGATGACAGAGGACCTAGTGGGGGTTGTATTGTTATATGGAAAACTGGGAAATGTTATGCATGTACAAAATATTGTATTTACTGTGGAATGTAAAACCTTAATTCCCCAATAAAGAAATTAAATAAATAAATAAAATAAAGAACTAGAAAGCATAGCTTACCCATCAGTAATGTAGAGACTTAGCTATACAGTAAAAGTGTCATAAAGAAACATCACAAATGACTTTTACCAGATAAAAGTGCATGAAAAGGACAATTTAACAAAATTGACAAAAAAAAAAAAAGAAGTGAAAGACTAAAATAAAAAATTGCCAACAACAAATGAATTCTGGAAACTCACACTTCACTAGAGAGTCTGTCACATATCTAAAGGAGAAATAAAACTGACTGTTCAGACATGATTTGAAGAATAAAGACTGAAGACACATTTCTTAACTCTGTCTCGAAGTCCAGCTTAAACCAGGTACCAAGGCAGTTCCTTCCCAGTGTCTGCTGAGCCCTCGGAGTGGTGTCCTGATGAGATGTTTGTGGACACATGGCTACTAATATGCTCTGGACCAGACAGAGGGCGAGAGAGATGCAACCTAAGAAGTATCCAGAGCCACTGGTCTGTGCTGAAGTTTGGTGCCCTAGACCTAGCCCTGCATCTTTCTGTGTGGGAACACCATAACTATGGCAACCACATCTCCCATCCCACCAAAGTGTAGGGCTCTGTGCATCCTGGCGCTCTGGCCACAGTGAGTCCTCAAGGTTCTGCTCAGCGAGTATGGGTGCTTCATGTCATAGCAAGAGGGAGCCTGGAATTCAGTGTGGGTGTCAAGTCAGATGTGACTGTCCTTCTATCCTCTGGCCCAGGTCTAGCTGCATCTCAGCATTTTTCCTCATTTGCACATGATTCCCTGTCTTTGATCTGGACTTGGAGTTTTGCAGTTAAGAAGACCTTGCTATCTCACAAAGGTCTCAGAGGTCCTGAGACCTCCCACCACATGTCAGAAGAATTTTTTCCCCTGAGGGAGGTGCATTATAGCTGGGATTCAGCGCTGGTCAGCACCTTACCACTGCCAGTCTCTTGGCTCTGATTATACATATACATGGCATCACCCCTCCCCCCCCCAGGCCTCTGGGTTGCTGGGAGGTCAGGAAATCTGTGTCTATGTTCATGACTTCCTCACATCAGCACCCTGCACTGACCCTACCCTCTGGTGGTCTGAGCTTCTCAGTAATCAGAGCTCTTGGGCCACAAAGATATGGTGAGCAAGGCTAATGCTTGGGCCTTTGCATGTGAAGGGGAGTGAGTTCAGGCATGTTGCCTCTGTCCCTGCACTGGCACTGAGACACCCCCCTTTCCCTTTTCTGTGGGGGCACCTCTCCTGCCCTCTGCCCCCAAATGTCCTCATTTTCAGGGCAAAATGCATCCACAGAGTTTCGTTTTCCCACAAGCAAGAAAAAGCAAGAAAAATCAGAGTACGGATTCCATGCTGGGCCTGGAGGTTGAGACAGAGCCTCCTGCCAGCAGTGCCATGCAGTCTGTACTTTGCTTTCATGTAAGCGTAGGGTCATGACCCAACTTGATTTCCCTGCTCACTGAGGGGTCCACAGAACAGCACAGCCTTTGCTGTGTCACACTATTAACCCAGGTAACCTGAGTGTCCCATCAACTGAGAGTCAGCTGCAGCAGGTCAGCGCCCCTCCTCGCCTTGGCCTTGACCCTGACTTGTGGGACTTTCCCCAGGCAACACCTGACTCCCAGAAACGCTGCTAGCTGTCTCCTCTAAGAACATTATTCCATCTGTCTCCTGTTGCCAATCAAAGATGTCTATCTCAGGGGTGGGTGGCATGTTGACCTCTATTAATCTACAAGGTCATATGTCTAGCAGGTGAGTGGTGGCCTCAGAGGCCTGCAGGGCATCCTGGCTGATGCTTAACCTTTGATATTCAAGAACAATGAATAACTGTGCCATACAATACAACACCAGGAGAGAGGGGGAAAGCCAACAAAAGTCAGTCTTTAACCTTCACTCTCATCTAGAAGGGGTGCTCTGTTTACAGAGGGGAAGTAGAGCTCAGTCACACTGTGAAACCCAGAGAAGCACTTGATTTATTCCAGAAGGGGCTGCTGGATGGGCTGGATGGATTGCAGGGGTGGCATTCAGTTGTGGCATGCGGAGGGCAGTGAGGCCAGGCAACGAGGTCACAGCCATTCCAGAGACTTCTGCAGTATCTCTATGTGATCAGCGTTGGTGTCATAGCAAAGTGCACCAAACACTGCCAATGAGCTGCCCAGGGATCCCTGAGTGGCCCAGGGGACAAGTAACAGTGCACCCATGTGTGGGCTTGATATGACCTCCTGACCACGTCCCTTTAGGGACACATACCACATGATACCCACGGGCTAGAAGAAGTGGGATGTAGATCCCTCTTCACAATGGCAACAGCTGCACTGAATGCTGGGATAGAGCATCATGGCAGTGAAGAAGCTGGAGAGCAGAGGTGCTTCCTGCACCCCAGGGTGTTATAACTTGAAACTTAAAAGGGGCTTTGGGCTGCAGCACCTAAGGGATTGGCTGTGGGGTGCTGAGAACGGGTTTAAATGATTAGAGGCTTTATCTGGATGAAATGGGTAAAAGGCAAATACCTAGGTGCTGCAAAAGAAGAGACTCTTTTTAAGGTGAAGCAAAAGGGAGGTTTATTCAATAAAATCACTGAGAATGTGAGGGGAGAAGTCTAGCTAGGAATAGGCAAAAGTCTGAAGTGCACAAACTAAGTTACCCAAAATCACCACATGAAAAGACAGGGATCAATCCTGAGCCAGGGCAAATGGTGAGTCCTCAGTGAAGGTGATCTATTCAGGAGAGGGAGATGCTACAAGTCCTTGCTATTTATACATTCCCTTGTCAGTGTGCTGTGCCTCAGGCTGACATCATTCCTATGCTAATTGTCCCAAACTCCTTTTGGGCAGTCACAATAGCAGGACCTTAGTAGTGCTGAGCATCCTGGGTCCAAAGACAATCACACTTGGAGGAGACAAAAGGATTTCTTTATTAACAACCCCACACTGTCTGTGGAAGGTTTCACAAGCTGGCACAATTCTGGGATTCCCCAAGCCCCAGTGAGAAGTCTGGTGGGCAGAACTGGTAGAAGTAGCTGAGTCCATTTAAACAAGGGCTTGGTGGATACCAATGCACAGAGGGCCTCTTTGTCAGAAATGTGAAGGTGCAGGATGGGGTGGGTTACAGGGCCAAGAAGCCCAGACACAGGGACAGGAAGCCCTGTCCAGCTTCTGCTTGCTGCTTCCTGTCCAGCTTCGGCTTGACTTGGGCCTGCCCCCCCCCCCCCGCTCCACCCCAGAGCCCATGTCAGAGAGGAATATAACCAGAGGGATGCTTGGTGATGCCTCCCAATTGCGCCAGGAGGGAGTTTGTCAGAAGATCCACCCAGCTCACCTGCTGCTCCAGACCTCTGTGAGGACACAAGCCAGAGCACAGTCTATGGGCCCTGCAGAGCCTGCACAAAGGACTCAGGCAGTGTTCCCTGTGTGTCTTGCACTGAGCTGCCCTCCTTGCCTGAGAAACTCCCCATGACTCAGCCATCATATAACCACTCAAGCCTTGGCCAGCAGGACGCTCCCCTGCTCAGGCAGCATGTGGGAAGAGTCACTGACACATCAGATGAGACACCCTAAGGACTGCGTGTTTTTTGAAGTTAACACCAGACAAGTGTCAGCTATTCCCGAGACATCAAAGGTTAGTTAGCTCCATCACAACCAATCGGAGATGAAAGAACTGCTGCCCGCACACAGCAACCAGGCAGGCCGTGACATGTATGGCCGTGACATGTATGGCCACGCAGGCTCAGCAGGAGTCATAGGGAGGAGGTGCAGAGCAAAGGCCAGAATAATGGGCCTGAGCAGGCTTAGTGGTGGTGATGTGAGAAGCACGTGACCTGGATCAGCCAGCCCGGGGCAGGCTGGGATTTTGCAGTGAAGTTGTTTCCCACTTACTCTCTAACTCTTGAGCTGCTGCAGGCTAGAGAGGGCAGGACCTGATGCTCCACTGCATCCTGTGTTCCTGTAAACCCCTGTCCCAAATCAGGGCCCCTCTCCCCATTTTGAGGATATTCACTGAGCCCTGGGGGCCCAGCCTGGAACCTTTTATTGCTAATACTCACAATTGCTTTCCTTTCCTTTCCTTTCCTTTCCTTTCCTTTCCTTTCCTTTCCTTTCCTTTCCTTTCCTTTCCTTTCCTTTCCTTCCTTTCCTTTCCTTTCCTTTCCTTTCCTTTCCTTTCCTTTCCTTTCCTTTCCTTTCCTTTCCTTTCCTTTCTTTTCTTCTCCAGGGTTATCACTGGGTCTCAGTCCCAGCACTTTGAATCCACTGCTCCTGGTGGCCACTTCTTCCGTTTTATTGGCTAGGATGGGGAGAAATTGAGAGAGGAGAGGGAGTTAGAGAGGGAAAGGGAAAGATAGATACCTGCAGACCTGCTTCTCCACTTGTGAAGTCTCCCTCCTGCAGGTAGGGAGCCAGGGTCTGGAACCCAGATCCTTCTTGGGTCCTTGCACTAAGTATGAAAGTGCTTAACTGAGTACATTACTGCCTGGCTCCCCTCACATCAGCTTTCTTTGCAAACAGCCCCACTGAGCACATCTGGAGCCCTGGGGACTAATTTCTCTCATGTAGGCAGAAGTCAGGTGTGTTAATGGGTATTATTAATGGGCATGCACATCTGTGCACATACATGTGCAATCCATACCTGCACATATACACATGTATGTGCTTACATGTCCCAATATACAAGTGTGTCTCTGTGCTGGTGAATCTCCGCATGTTCATGTCCATGTGTTCCAACATGCATGTAACTACTTGTGTTAGTGTGTGTATACGTGCTGGGGGTGTGGGGATACACATGGAGGAGCTCACATGTACTCCTCACTCTCTTCCAGTTGTTGGCACCTGTCAACAAGTGGCAGGTGTCATTTGTAACACAGGGAAGCCTGCTGCTGGAACCTGTTTATGAGCCCCCTGAAGGCCCCGCAGCTCTCTCATGCTGACTCTGCATTTGAAAGGTAGTCAGTTTCCGCAGGAGATCCTGCACAGTAAGTTCTGCCCTATTAATGTCCTCGTAGAAACAGTGGATGCGTGAATTGCTAAGAATTCATTACCCAGGAGCTGCTGGAAGAGGGTCATCCCCACAGAAAGGAGTGGTACTCAGACAGCAGGCGTGATGGGATGTGCAAACAGGGTGGCTCAAGGTTTTCAGCAGGGAAGACTCATCGCCTTCTGGAAGAGCTGCTCATTGCAGGTTGTTTGTGGAGACTCAGAGATCTCAGCCAGACACAGGTTCACAGCCCATGTCCAGGCTCTCTGGGCTAGCAGTGCTGCCCAGTGGCATAACACTTCCAGAAGTCTATCTGGGGAGGAGGGCACACTCTCTGGCAGATTTTCTGTCCTCAAAGTAGAAATGGCCCTGGCCACTTTATACTTAGGTTAGTTTCTTTTTTGCTTCCAAGGTTACTGCTCCTGGAGGCTATTTTTCCCAGTTTGCTGTCCTTGTTGTTGCCCTTGTTGTTGTTGTTATAACTGTTGTTTTTACTGGATCAGACAGAGAGAATTTGAGAAAGGAGGGGAAGACAGAGAGGAGAGAACGATAGACGCCTACAGATCTGTGTCACTGCTTGTGAAGTGACCCCCCTGCAGATAAGGAGCTGGAGGCTCAAATTGGAATCCTTACACCAGTCCTTGCTCTTTGCACCATGTGCGCTTAACCTGTTGCACTACAGCCCCCACTTAGGTTAGTTTTGACACAAAAATCACTCCTAACCAGAACCCAAGCTCTGCAACCCGGCTCCTATCATCTGGGTGACCCAGAGGTGATGCAGTGACCCAGAGGTGATGCAGCCTCCTATGCTAATTATTAACTCATGTGAGTCAGATTGATGTGATAAATAGTTTATTATATTTCCATATTGTTTTTAAGTTTGACAGTCACTCTCTGCCCACCCAACTATCTTGTTCCATTCTCCACTCACACCATCCTCCCAGATAATATTTCTAGTCCACTTTCCTGTTAGCTATTAAGCTCAAGCAAAGATTATTAAAGTCCTGGGCTCTCAGGAACATACCTAAAATAAACATCCTAGTTTCTTTTCACTCTAGGTTCCCTTTTCTCATTGGCTCCAATTCTACTCTTTGGTCCCAGTCTATCAAACATTTTGTCTTACTTTTTGTGTATCTTAATGTCTTTTAACCACCAAGTCCCAGATGCTATTAGGATCCTACCTTGACCTCCCTAAGCAGTTGAACCTGCCAATATGTCCTGGAATCTCACCACTCCAGAGCCCTACCTCACTAGGGAAAGACAGACACAGGCTGGGGATATGGATCGACCTGCTAACGCCTATGCTCAATGGAGAAGCAATTACAGAAGCCAGACCTTCCACCTTCTGCACTCCATAATGATTCTGAGTACATGCTCACAGAAGGATAAAGAATAGAGAAGCTTCCAGTGGAGGGGGTGGGACACTGAACTCTGGTGGTGGGAAATATATGGAATTGTACTCCTCTTATCTCCCAATCTTGTTAATCAATATAAAAAAGTAGAGTATCAGGGGAAATAACATGCTATGAGGAATACTTAGAGTTGGGGGAAAGCTTCTAATCAAAGTAAAAATTCATTTGAGTCTTATAAATGCAAAAAGAAGAGTCTAGGGATATATAATTAACAGAGTACTATGCAGCAATTTAAAAGACCATATTGTGTCCCTTGGGACAAGATGGATGGACAAGATGGCAGTGATTATGCTTGGTACAATAAGTGAGGTTATTTGGTGCAATTATGAGATTATTTGGTGCAACTATGAGATTATTTCACTGATATGTGGAATATAGAGAATTGAAGCACATGAACTTGAAAAGAGAAAATATCTGTATATATACATATGTGATGTGTGTGTGTATAGTCGACTGATATATAATGAAATGAAAAGCCATGCATCTTTCCAGATTCTTTTTGTAACCAATCAGATCATGCCCCCCAGATTATGTCCATGACCAATCAGCTCACACTGCACCCAGTTTGAAAAGGATAAAAGTTGGCTGCCGAGGCAGAAGATTTGTTTGAGCTCGATAGGAATATGTCTGAAACCATTGACATGAGATAAGTGTAACTCCTTGCCATCCACACAGCCTTGGTCTCGGTCTTTGGCTGCATTTGAGCTGTAACACACTTTTTTTCATAACAATATGACCTTAGAAGAAATATAGGGGTTAAATTTGGAGGTGGTGGGGCACAGAACTTTGGTGGTGGGAGTGGTGTGGAATTGTACCATTATTATCTTAAAATAAATCACTAATAAAAATTCTTTTTAAAATAGTGTCTATGAACTTAAGGGCACATAAATCCTTTTGAATTCTTTTTTTTTTTTTTTTTTTGCTTGTCCTTGGGATGTATACAAAATTTACTTCTTCAGCAGAGGAAGGAGATGGTTAAGTTTTGTGGTTTTCATTGTGGAAACAGGGTTCACAGAACCCCACAGGCCATGAACGCTTATCCAGCAATGAGCCCCACAGACACATGTGTAAGGCCAGTGCCATCAACTCAGTAAGATCACAGCTGCATGCTCAGATCCATCCATGGCCCCACAGAGTGGTGTGCACTGGGGAGTGACAAAAGATCAAGTGAGCAGCTGTAGACTAATTTAGAAAGTTGTGAAGTATGGTTTGCTTCATAATCTTTTCTTTTCTTCTTCTTCTTTTTTTTTTTGTAGTATGTTCTCTGCATGCAACAGATTTGACCCTCAGTTGTTGGTGCAATGCTGGCTCAGTGCCTCATCAGACAGACACACAGTCATTCACATTAAAGACTCCCCCAGGCCCTAAGTGGGGACTGGACAGAGCTGGACTAAAGCCGAGGCTAGTGGCACCAGGCCTTGTACACAGTCCTCAGCGGATTAGAGTCACACAGTCACTAGGGTAGCAGAATGCATTTCCTTTATGTAGGCACGTGATAAAAACTGGTTTTGGTCACAAGCTGCTTCCCGGGAATGTCATTGTCCCTGGGGTCTGTACCTTCTGTGTGTGTGTGTGGGAGGGGGGGGTCATGGCCTCACTATTCCCTGAGTCTGAACAAATGGCTCCTGGGATCTGTGCAAAACCCTAAGGAGTGACCCCCAGTTCACACAGGTGACCACGTCACAGCACAGGGGCAAGCAATCTGTGGGAAGCACAGTTGGATTCAGAAAGCTTCCTGTAGTCAGGGGCCAGGCAATGGCTCACCTGGTTAAGTGCACATATAGCACTAAGTATAAGGAACTGCACAAGGATCCAGGTTCAAGCCCCTAGCTCCCCACCTGCCGAAGCGATACTTCATAAGCCATGAAGCAGGTCTGCAGGTGTCTCTCTTTTTCTCTCCGTCTCTATTTCCTCTTCCTCTCTCAATTTCTCCCTGTCCTGTCCAATAAAATGCAAAAACCCAAAAAGGCTGCCAGGAGCAGTGGATTTGTAGTGCAAATACTGAGGCCCATCATAACCCTGGAGGAAAAAGAAAGAAAGAGAGAGAGAGGAGAGAGAGAAAGGAAGTAAGGGTCCTGCAGTCTGTAGGGAGGGTGGTAGCAGAGGATGTGTCAGGAAGGACACCAGGTCCTCCGGAGGACATGGCTGTCTGGAGACAAATGCCCTGGGAGCTGGGTGCAGGGAGCACTGGTGATGTCTAGAGTGGCAAGTGTGTGGCCAGCAGACCAGTCTCAGTTTCCCTCTTGTGAGGATTCAGTCACATCCCCAGCTCTTACATCAAGACTGTTGCCCAGTGCCTGCTATGAAGCAGTGATGTAATCAGGAATAGGGACAAAGTCACGTTTCCAGAGGTATCACTGCTATGTCCCCTGTGCCAAGCTGCTCATCTCCAGGTGACCAGCTATCTGAAGAGAGATACTGCATGTGGCCAGCACCTTAAGCACAAGCACTGCAACAGTTTGTGTTCAGCATGAGAAGGGCAGGGACAGAGGCCTGATTCTGCACACAGCTCCCCCTCTGGCACACACGATGCTGGACAAGTCTCTCTGATCCCTCTGATTCTTGAAGTTGCCTTGGGCTTGGAAAAAAATGGTTTTAGTGTCTGCTCCAGTGGCTGGAGAAGAGTCTGCTAGACAAGGCCTATCCCTTAACGGGCACCTAGGCTCCTGGCTCACTTAGTCCTGCCATGTCCATAAGGCAACTGATGATTTGCAGTGACAGCCCCTAGCAGTGACAGCCCCCCAGGCAGAGATGTGGGGCAGGGAAGAGAAGTCCCATGGGCCTTCACAGACTGTCTCAAGGTCACTCATGCCTGAGTCACTCAAGTCGGGATAACAGCAGAGACATATACAGAGATGGGTGTCTGGTTCAGAGCCTCTCAGAAGAGAAGGGAAGTACAGTCACCTCAAGTACCTGGGTTGTGTCGTCAGGGACCAGCACTCCCTGTTTCCATGTGCCTAAGACTCTGAGGAGAGAGCACTTTCAACCTCCTTTTCTGCTCTCTGCCTACCTAATGGCTGGGGTCACACAGATACTGTTTGAGTCAGTGAAACTGACTTGCTGCTTTGGGTCAGGATCATAGCACCCAAGGGTCTTTGTGGGGCTGAGTGATGTTTTCCTAAAAAATAACACCACTCACTGGCTCAGAGGCAGTTTAAATATTAGACTCTAAAGCTGCTTTCTAGAAAGATGATCCTTGGTGACATCCTTGAAGGCACTCACTGAATGTTCCAATGTAGCAAAAATCTATCTTCTTTGGAAAGTCGGGGGGGGGGGGCAACGAGTGCAGGGGAGTGGGGGAAGGGAGTCTTCTCCTGAACTCCCTCAAAATCACAGTCTCCTGAACTACAATTAACCATCTGTACCCCTTAATCTGAACCCCCTTAACCATCTTCAGCTTCACAGGCTTATAAGGTTTGCATGAACCAGGACAAAAAACCCCATTTCTGGAGCCAAGCAGTCCAGATTCAGATCCTACTGGTGATGGCATTGAGTTTCTTTTTACGCTCCGGCCCCTTGTCTGTAAAAGGAGGTATCCATCTTAATCATTTAGAGTAGCAACTCGGGGCCACTTGAGAGGGAATGTGTAAGGAGCATTTGGAGCTACAGAGGCACATTCCCCACCCAGAATGAGCCACTACTGACACAGTGAGGTGGGAGGTAGGAATTGCTTGTCTAAGTGCTGGTGGGTGGATAGATGATAGATGTTTACACGGATGATGGATGGATGCTGGATGGGATGGTGTGAGTGGATGGATGAGTAGGGTGGTGATAGTGGGTGAATAGGTGGACAAATGGAGATTATGAAGGATGGATGGGTGATGGAGACGGGTGGGAGGGTAGGTGGTTGGATTTATGTATGTATGTATGGCTGGATGGGTGGATGGATGGATGGATGAATTTTATCATCTGCACCAGACTGAGGTGCTCAGTCATATAGAACATGAGTGAGAGTCAGATGATTGGCAGTTCACACAAAAGCCCCCCTTGGTGGGAGTTTCAGAACTATCAGTACAGCAGCCCCTTGTCCACTCAGCATCCCCTTCTCCTATAAATCTGGAGTGGACATGCAAAAAAGCCAGATCACTTTGTCCCCACACTCAGTCAGCAGCTGCTTGTCTAGATCTGGGCCCCTTGGTCTCTACCCTGCCCCATGCCTGGGCCTGGCACCCTTTGCTCAGAATGGAAACTTTCACATGCAGGAGCTGGGGTGCCCTCACCCCAAGAGGAAGACAGCATAGCAGTGCTGACAGGGACTTATTGAAGGAGCTCATGCAGCTCCTGAATCCGTCATCGATTTATGTCCCTGGGAAATGCTGGTCCTGCTTCCACATCCCAGGAGAGTCCCTTTGTTAGTGAATGTGATGCAAACAAGATTAGTTAACATGCTGCTATTATACTGGAAGGCTCTGATTCCAGTGGTGCTGGAATGAGGAGGAAAGACACCATGTCCCCTGTGTTCGGATCAGGCTGCTCTCTGGAGCACAAGCTCCTGTTCTGCCATCTGGCCCTGCTCCCAGAAGAAGCACGTCCTCCAAAGCCTCCTGCCTGGAGTCACAGGGGCCTCCCAGTGTCTTCAGTGACCCATGTCACTAACCTGTGTGATTGCCGAGACAGCATTAGGACCCAGCCTTGATACAGAGCTCCTCACAGTATATTGAAACAGAGTTACAATGTAGGAAGGACAGTAGCAGCTCAGAAAGACGAACAAGGAGGGGGTGGCAAGGACAGAATTGGCTTCTTTGCAACTTCTGTGCAGATGCTGCACACACACACACACACACACACACACACACACAGGCATCAGGAAGTTGCTCTGGCCAGTGAAACAGAGGTTGCCTGCTCTCTGATGAAGAGATTGTTAGTGACCACACATTACATTACTCCATCTTGCTCTCCACCCATATAGGCATGTGATTCTAGCTTCCTTCAACCTTAAACCCCTTTTGCAAGAACCTGTCACACAGAAAGAAAAAAAAACTCTCTGATTAATAATGCCCTTTTCTCTGTGTCCCAGTACTGATTAGCCCAGAGTCTGCCACATATGAAGGGATTATTCAATAATATTATCTCCAAATTTCATAAAAGACAAGACTACCAAGCTCTGATAAATAATTTCCACATGACCCAAGTTCCTCCAGCAGCCAGAAAGTCATGTGGTGTGCAGGACAGACCTAGGTGTGTGGGGAGGTAGCTGAGGTCACACAGCTCCAGGGACACAACAGTAGACTCCCAACTCTAAAAACAAAATGATAATAATAATGGGCAAACCCACAGAGGACATCCTGACCTGGGGGTCAGTGGGGCAGCCAGCCTCACCTGACCATGGTAGCAGCTTCACTTGATACAGTACTGACTGCCTTGGGACCATGGCAAAATGCACCTGCAGAGAGCTGAACAGCCCCAGCTGCAGTGGGCTGAAATAATACAAGAGTGACAGTTCAGCTATTTTCATGTACCTGGACTATGGAGGGAGGGAGAGGGAGCTGGAGGAGAATCCCATAAAAAAGCCTCTTGTCTTGTCTCTGGGTTGCTTTCTGTCCCCATGTCTGGTGCTCCGGGGTTTCTGCACTTGTGACCATATCCCTCCAGTCTCTGCCTCTTACTCCATGAGGCCTTTCTCTGTTTGTCTGTTTATCACTGTCCCCCTTTTCTCTTTGATAAGGATGCCATTGAATTGTGTACCCTCTATCTTCTGAGATTGTCTTCTGAGATCTTGAATTATTGCCACAAAGACACTTTTCCATGAATGAAGTCACATGTTTTCTAAAGACTCAGACATGGACTCATTTGTGGGGCAGCGGTGGGGGTGTACCATGAAGCCTGTATACTTAGCAACTGGCCATTTGCAGCCTCTCCTCTGGCAAATAGAAACCCTGTCTTTCTCTGCCTTTACTTCCTGCTATCTAAGCCCAAGATAGCCTTGAGCCATGGAGCCTCTTCCCTCTTTCAGCACTTCTAACTCTACCCCCCAACAACTCTGTGATCACATCTCTGCTTCCTTTTTTCCCTCCCCTCCCTGGATAGGAGCTCCAAGTCTCCAGGTGAGGTGTACAAGCACTCTCAAAACCACGGCGCAATGAAAGCACTGGACAGCCAATCTGTCATGGGGCACGGAGTCCATGCAGAAAAGTGGAGATGTCTGCAGTCCAGTCCGGGTCCCAACAGGACAGAACCACAGATGGGAATCCGAGGAAGGCACTGACCAGGGCCCATTAGCTCTCTCTGCTCTGAGAGTTCAACTGAATGAGATTCTGGGCTTGGCTTCATTGGTTATTGTAGTTTTCCCATTATTTTATTGTGCAAATTCCTGGTAGAGTCAGCAGAATCTGGAGGTAAAGGGAGCAGCTACTGTGAAGTATGAGAAATTAACCTGGACTAATACAATCAAGCCATTTACTTAGGGGATCGTCACACGGAAATGGGGCTAGCAATTTGGCACTGGGCTGGGGTCACCTTCCCAGACCACCACGGCCAAGCTGGGAGCTGTCTCTGCTGCATGCAGGGCTCTCTGGCTCCTGCTATGGGACAGCAGAATCATTTCTTCTCTAGCAGGGCTCTCTGGCTCCTGCTATGGGACAGCAGAATCATTTCTTCTCTAGCAGTGTGTTGACAGCACTTAAATGTGGCACTGACAACACCCCCTGGGCATTTAGTGGGCCAAGTGGGCAAAGCAGGACACTTTCTGGATTCAGCCACCCAGCAAACATTGACTCGCTCATCTCCATACCTCTCACACCTTGGCAGAGACAAAACCTCAGCAGGTCTGTACCTACTCTCTCTCCTCAGGTGTCCCCCTTGCTACTGGCCTGGTGCACTAGTTTTTCCCTGGATCTGGGTAACATGCCTCCACATTGAGCAGGCTGTTTTTTTCTCATGGGGCATCAGTCAACCCACCTACCATATATCCCAAGCCCAGCAGGGAGCTGAATACTTGATAGCCCCTCGGTTAATGCTCTGGAGACAAACAGAGGAGAGAGAGGGGAGAGAGGGGGAGAAGGAAAGGAGGAAGAGGAGGAAGAAAAGGAGACAAAGAAGGAGAGGGAGAGAAGGAGGAAGAAGAGGAGGAGGAATAGGAAGGAGAAGGAGAAGAAGAGAAATAAGGAGGAGGAGAAGGAGGGGAGAGATGGTGGTGGAGGAGGAAAAGAAGGAGAAGAAGGTTTAGTCTGTTATCATACATTAGGGGGCGGGGCTGATTTTATTCTCCAGGATAAATCAGAGGGGCATGGCTTTGGGCTCAGCAGGAACTAAGTCCCTACAGGTTGAAGGCTTCAGATCCTGGAGCAGGGACAGGTCTGTAGGAAGCCTGTGGACATTTATCTATGTCTGACCTGCCACCCACCCTGATGCATTCTTTCGAGGCTGTGAAGGGTCCTCTCTGTGGACTCAGAGATATGGGGGTTCCATCCTGGGAAAGAGGTGCTATTCACTGAGAACTTCCAGTTCCATTTCCAGTTGGGCTGTTAAAATCAGCCCTCAACCCCAAGCATGACCCCCCCCCCAGAAGCTGGAATGCGCCTGATTTGGAAGGGGGCTTCTGCAGCAGCCCCAGTGGCCTCATGAAGCTCCCAAGCACAACCTGTAATCTGACAGAATAGATGCCTAGGCATTTAGTGCAGATGGAATGTTTAAACAAGGGAAACAGCTGGAAGTGTCCCAAGGCCAGATTCCAGAAGGGGCCACTCCTGAGTTTTCCCCTCCCATATCCTTCTCTCTCTACAGCTGGTGGCAGGGACCTGCTGGGGCTGGGAGGACATGTGGCTTACCTCGAAGGGCGCTCAAGAGGAAGGGGACACAAAACAGTAGTGAGAGGCATCTGGCTCCCTGCTCCGCTCTGGGGTGTGGGATGGTAGGTATGGGCTCCTGGAGGTGGGGACGCTGAAACAGAGCATCACAGCCAGATGCTCAGAGCACTCCCAGCTGTGGTGAAGCGTGTGACAGGGAGAAAAATAAGGGCTGGCTGATTTACAGCCCTGCCTTCCTCCTACCCCTTCTACAGCCAGAGGGTTGGGAAAGCAGGTGGAAGAATAGGGCTGCCTGGCCAGCTCCTGCAGTGACTGGAGGACACAGCTCAGGTAGATAGGGGATTCCCTGTGGGGTGGGACATGGACCCAGGTCCACCTTGAGTTTCTTTCTGACACCTCTGCAGACACAGGGCTTTAGTTATTATTGTAGGGTGTGTGCAGGTATGTAGGTGTGTCAGTTTGTGTGCAAATGGGTGTGTGCATTCAGCCGTGTGTGCTGTACAGGGGTGTGTGTAACTATGTGGACCAGGGCACATTAGTGTGCCTGTATTCACCATGTGCAGAGGTGTGAGTCTGTGTGTGCAGGTATGCGAGTGTGTGAATGTGTGAGTCTGTGTGCAGGTGGAACGGTGCACACCTGTGTGCGGCTGTGTGTATAGGTGCAGGTATGGAGGTTTGTTTGAATGCTGGCATGAGAATGTGCTGGTACAAGAGTACACAGGTGTGTGTGTGTGTGTGTGTGTGTGTGTGTGTGTGTTTCAGGTAATCCAATTACACTATGGTGATGACACATGGTTTGTAACTCAAGGCTATGGTACAGGAAGCAGTAGCCCAACTGCCAGTGTCAGATGGGAGGCAGCACAAGAAGTATGTGGTGTTCCAGAGGTGAGATCCACAGAGTGGAGTGAATATTAAGTGACTTGAGCATCCCCTCTGAGAGAAGTGGGGGGAGAGCACAGTGCAATGACCCCTAGGGGCACTGTCCCTCTGAGGAGATTCACTGACTCCTTTGAGAGCCACCAGTTCCTGTCAGGACAGGAGTGTAGAACAGTGTGAGAGCCAGCAGGGCCGGGCATGTGGGTGCTAGGACAAGGGCAGCATAGGTTCTGTCTAGGGTTAGGGCAGAAAGGACATTGCAAAGCAACATGTAGTGCACTTGGCTGTGTATCCATGTTACCATACGCCAGGTACTGGGACCAAACCCTTGCTCTTCACCTATAGAGGGGACAATTCATGAGTGGAATTGCAGGCATGCAGGTGTCTACCTTTATCTCTCCCTATCTCCCCTTCTCATCTCAATTTTTCTCTGTGCTTTCAAATAAAAAACAGAAGAAAAATTGCCACTAGAAGTGGTGGGCTTATAGTGCTGGCACTCAGTCCCAGTTGTCAGGCATTAAGCCAGCTCCCCCCCTCCATCCTGCATTACTGACACTATGGCCTATTTACATAGTCATTGTTTTGCCTCATCTATCTTCTTTCTACCTGGAGACCCGCCCTGCCTGCAGGGTAACATTAATCCCACTGGCTAAAACCCTCGCAACATTTACTAAGGAAGCTTCCACCTTCCCAGCGTGCTTTTGCCCTTCTCCACCCCCTTTCCTAGCCATTTCCATTTCTGACTTGCCACTTCCGGTTTTATCCTATAAAAGCCACTTCTGTTTCTGGTTTATCTCTCTTCTGCTTCCTGACCTAGAGGAAGTGAGGCAGGAGGTGGATGTTGGCCATTGCGGTTTTCGGCTCCACATGGCTTAACCTGCTGCACTCACGCCCGACTCTGGGGCTCCCGCATGAATAAAGATTTGTATTGCTACTGCCACAAGCTTGGTTCCTGCAACATCTCTCTCTCCCACATGCGACACTAGCCAGGCACCAGTGATAACCCTGGTGGCAATAAAAATAAAAAGTAGCAAGAATCAGTTCCCCTGCATTGAACACACACACATGTATTCTCCCTCCCCTCTCTCTCATTCTCTCTCTCTCTCTCTCTCTCACTATCATTCTCTCTCCATGCTTCTATTTGAAGAAGCACACCCATATTCACTCAGCTGTGCCAAGCCCTAGATAGGAGGGTGGCTTAGTGGTGGGAGTCCCTAGGGCCTGGGGACCCAGGCCTGCTCCTGTGTTTAATGTTTAATTATCTTTATTTATTTATTGTGTGAAGATAGGCAGACATCAAGAGGGAAGGGGGAGATAGAGAGGGAGAGAGACAGACAGATGCCTGCAGCCCTGCTTCACCACTTGTGAAGCTTTCCAGGTGGGGACCATGGGCTCGAACCCCAGTCATTGTGCATTGTAACATTCACATTCAACCAGGAGCGCCATCACCTTGCCCCTGTTCCTGTGGTTTTGCCATCCCTTTGAAGGTGGAATTTTCCCCTAGATCCTGCAGGTGGCCAATAGGCTTGGAAGAGCAAGTCCAGAAATGTTGTGGTTTATTCTTCTTCCTGTGAAGAAGGTCAGCTCTCCACCACCTTGCTTTTCAGGAAGAATGTGCAACCTATGAGCCCTGGAAGAAAAGGGGATGGAGGGCCTTGTTAGCACCTAGTGGTCCTGCATTCTCAACCTTGGAGATGTGCCCACAGCACCCATAGAGACATTCCCCGAGACCCCCACCCCCAAACAACCAAGCCAGAGGCAGCCTTGTCATGCATGAAGGAGGGACAACTGAGCAAAGGAAAGGAAATTCATTCCTCCCAGGGAATTTCCTCTGTAATAAATGTGGGATTCCCATGGAACCAGAAGTTGCCATGTATAGCCACTTGACAGTAGTGGGGTTTCTGCTGATGCTAGCTGAGGAGGCAGGTGTAAAAGGCAGTAGCCTTGAAATTCCCTTTTTATGCAGTTGTTTGTTAAGTGCTTTTAGTATGAGTTGCTTGTAGTATGAGGTGTAAAATTCCTTGCCCCTTCCCCCTTGAATAAGCAGGACCTAATCAGTTAAGGCCACCCATTGTTCAAAGGACCCCACATGGGGATAAGCCTTATCAGGACCTTTGAACTGACTTTGTGGTATGCAGCCCACCGGATGGGTGGTCATAGCAGATGGCAGGGGGATGTGGCGACCCTGCCTGGTTGAATTCTATTGGTTGTGTGATCTTACTATATTTGAAAATAGCCCGCGCTTTGCTTTGAATGGATCATGCTTTTGCTAAAGTTTGAAATGATTGGATCTTGTGTTTGCTATAGCCTGTTATTGGATGTAGATTGATAAGGTGATGTGCTCCCCCTCCCTGAGTGTAGTCTGAATTCCTATAAATTGTATTGTTTGAGCCCTGTTCGGGGCCGAGCTTGGTAGACTAACACCAGTCACCATCTCGGCCCGGATTGCAATTCGTCAATAAACATCTTTGCTTCCTTACAGTGGATGGTGGTTTGATTTATGCTCGCTAACAGCAGGAAATTATTCAGACCCAATGTGCCTCCAGTCCTTACTTGATAATTCTCTGTGGGAAAGTATGAAGGCATTTTCCAGAGCTCAGGCTAACTAAGAAGTGACACAGTCCAGGGGACTTGGAAACAGCTGGGCTTGCTTCATTTTTAAAAATAAATATTTTATGTTTTTATCTGGGATAAAGAAAGAGAAAAGTTGTGAAAGGGGAGATTGAGAGAGAGAGAGAGATTGAGAGAGAGAGAGACTGAGAGAGAGAGAGAGAGAGAGAGAGAGAGAGAGAGAGACTTTCTCCCCAGAGGTGAAGACCAGGGGTTTGAACCTGGGTCCTTGTATACTATATGACATATGTGCTCTACCAAGTGTGCTGCTGCCTGGGCCTTGGGTTTGCTTTTTACAGTACTGGGGGCTAGGGTGCTCAGCCTGGGGTTCTGCTGAAGACTCTATTCCTGCTGCAGATGTGGAACTCTTATCTCTACATCCTCCCTGTGAGGGACAAGGGAGTTATTTGAGCTTTTGATAAGAGCACCAGTGCCATCATGGGTGTCCCACCTTTAGGATGTGTGTTCCTTTCAAAGACCCCCACCCACCCACCACCACCACCTCCTTATACCTTCACAGTGAGGGGAGGGAGGTCAGTTACAACTTAAGACAGGAATTTGGGGAACATAAACATCACCTGCACCCTGGGATGTGTCAACCAGGCCAGTAGCAAGACAAAGAAAAATTCGGAATGCTGAGGAAGGAGATAGAATGTAGTACTGTGGTTTTCCTGCTGAATATGAACCCCCCAAATCAGCACAGGAGGGAACCTCATGCAAATTTTAATTAAGTAACATTCTGCAAAGTAGCAGTCTCAAAACTTGCAAATTCATGAAAGAAAAATGTGGGAGAAAAAAAACAGATTAAAGAGACTGGAGAGAAAAATGCAGTGCATGAAACATTATCATTACTAAGTATATTATTATTAAAGTACATAAATTATTATTAAAAACAATAATACTGACTGTGAGGAAATGAAAGTCCCCAAATGTAGACTAGTTTATTGAAATAGTGAAAATGTCTGAGGGACTAGATAAGTTGAAATTACACTAATGCACTAATTGTTCCAGCTCCACACCTGGTGGATAGGAATGTCTATGTTGAAACTACACACCCTATAACCCCTGCCTCCTCAGCTAGCTATATGCTAACTTGTTCAATTGGTTTCTGTAAACTCTGCTTGCTTCCTCCCTGTTAGATAAGAATGGATTGTTCTCCTTGAAACCCTTTATCCCAAAGATAAATTAGCAAGTACCTGCAGACCACCCCAATCATGCAGGGACCCCCCCCCCCCCTTCGCTTTGCCCTTTTAAAGGAGGGTGATTTTCAAGCCTGGTTATCTCAGAGCTAAGAAGTGCTCTTACATTTGGCGAGCCAGCTAGGAGCTTTAAAGCCTTCTGACCGACCACAACAGCTGACTCAGGTTCTGCTCTCTGTCAGATCTCGAACTGATTCTCCTTGGTCTTGTGATAGCTTTGCTCCTTGTTGTTCTACACGGAGTAGTGTTTCTGACTAACCACCCCAGAGATAGGCTACTGGCTATACCCCACTTCTCCTATGGCCTTAGCAGTGGTCTGATTCTTTGTACATTTGTGTGTGTTAACTGACTCCCTATTTTACTTACAGCTCATCCTCTTGAATACTGTTCTATCCTTTCAGCTAAGTCCTCTGTGAGGAGATTGGTATGGTCTGAGATAACTGAAGGTTTCTGGTCAGGGCACCCCCTGGCATAATGAAGCTGTAGAAATCTATAAAAGGAAACTGTCTTACTGGCCTAAATTCATTACTAGCTTGAATTTGATGTATCTATTCAATAAAGCCTCTTACTCAGAGTCCTCTGTGTCTGTGTCTATTGTGGATGTCAGATTACAAATGTGCTTACACATCTTCCTCTGTGTCCTGTGTTGGCCTCAGTTTGTCTTAATTTGCAGTGGGTATGGTCAGAAACAAAAACTTAACATAAATTTAAAAAGTTATGTTTACACTGGGTGTCATTAATAATGGCTATCACAATAGAAAGACAAAATTAGAGGACCTAGTGGGGATTGTATTGTTATGTGGAATACTGAGAAATGTTATGCATGTACAAACTACTGTATTCACTGTCAATGGTAAAACATTAATCCCCCAATAAAAAAAATTAAAGAAAGACAAAATTAATATGGCAAAACACTAGCAATGAGGGAATCCAGGGGGATGGCATCAGTGTAGTCATTGTGCTCTAAGTTTTAAATGAGTTCATTATAAAAATAAAATAATAATAGAAAAAGTGAATGCGGGATATAATTTGGGATAAAGAGCACATAAAAATATGAAGAAGTGGGAGTCGGGCAATGGCACAGCAGGTTAAAGGCACATGGTGCAAAGCACAAGGACCGGCATAAGGATCCTAGTTCGAGCCCCCAGCTCCTCACCTACAAGGGAGTCACTTCACAGGTGGTGAAGCAGGTCTGCAGGTGTCTGTCTTTCTCTCCCCCTTTGTCTTCCCCTCCTCTCTCCATTTCTTTCTCTCCTATCCAACAACAACAACATCAATACCACAACAGTGTTAAACAACAAAGACAACAAAAGGGAAAATAAATAAATAAATAATATGGAAAAGTTAGAATAGAAAGAAAATGAAATACTTGTGCCTGGAGGTGATGTGGAAAATAAAATCTTGGTCTCTCAAGCATAGGGTCTTGAGTTCAGCCCTCCCCCCCCCCAGTGACTCCTATACCAGCAGGATCTCTCTCTCTCTCTCTCTCTCTCTCTTTCTCTCTCTTCTAACAAATAAATAATTGTTGGCATAATAGAATGAAAATGGGCCAGGTAGTGGTGCACCTGGTTGAGCACTCGTGTTGCAATGCATGAGGACCCAGGTTCAAGCCCTTGGTCCCCCCTATAAGGGGAAAGCTTTGAGAGTGGTAAAGCAGGAATGCGGGTGTCTTTCTGTCTCTTTCCCTCTCTGTCTCTCCCTTCCACTCGATTTCTGACTGTCTCTAGCCAATAAATAAATAAAGATAATAAAAAAAGAGAGAATGAAAATACAATATTCATCTTTGGGGTATAAAAGGACATTAAGATTTAATGTATATTTGTCACCAAAAAAATGAAATTCAATATTCAAGTCAGGCAGAATAAAAAAGTAAAGATCACCCTGCTGATCATTGTACTGTAAAGGTAAGTTTACAGGGAGCAGGATAGTGAAGGATAATGGATGGAAACAACAGCTGAATGTCTTACATATACAAAGGATGGTATACTTTGATCGAGGAATAACAAAAGGAGAGGAATTAGAATAAATTTCAGAGTAAAGCGAAACAGATGGAATAAAATGCTAATGCTCTAAATACCTCATGTAACTGTATAAGAAAACCTACATAAAATCCAGTTTTTGAAAAGCTCAAAATGCCAAACTCGAAAAGAGACAGAGAAGACTTGATTTAGTCCAGGAAAGGCCACCCCAGTGGGAAGCTCCAAGCCCCTGGGGGTACAAGTGTGTACTGAGTTTTCCTGAAAAGGTCACCCTTGTGCCTTGTGGGGACATATACAGGGAAGGGAGCTGAAGAATTAACTCCTGTGCTTACTTAGTGTAGTAGGTTCCAAAACTGGACAATCATATTGCAAAGTAAGAAAATCTTAGACCTATTTTATTTATAGTATCTTTTTAAAAAATGTTTCATTTATTTCTTATTGAATAGAGACAGAGAGAAATTGAGAGGGGAGGAGGGATAGAGAGAGAGAAAGAGACAGACACCTGTAGCGCTGCTTCACCACTTGCGAAGCTTTCCCACTGCAGGTGGGGACCAGGGGCTTGAACCCAGGTCATTGCACATAGTAATATGTGTGTCAACTAGGTGCACCACCACCCAGCCCCTAATAATGTTTTTCCTTGAATGCAAGCATATTTTTTTTGACTGGAGAATCTATCTTTGAAATACCACTAGTTCAGAGGAAGAAAAGATAAAACTCAAATTATTAGCTGAGGAGATGCAAGAAAAATGTTTGGAAAAGTAGTATCTGTTTACTTGGATATATTTCAGAAAGTGATTAAATGAAATTTCCTTAGGAAGAAATTTATAGTTAAAATTTACAGTAAATATTACATGTAAAAGCAACTTTATTTATTCATTTTTAAATTTTAATTTAATTATTTTTCTTCTACCAGAGCTCTGTTCAGCTAGGGTTTATAGTGATGTAAGGGATTGAATTTGGGACTTTGGAGCCTCAGGCATGAGTCTTTTACATAACCATTGTTATTTCTCCTACCCTAAAAGAGACTTTAAATATATCCCCAGTAAATTCAGACAAATTAAAATGATTCTCATAAGCCTATTATCTCCACTTCATGACCCCAGACTTCAACCACTGATGTGTATGTGAAAGAAAATGGCCATCTCAGAGAGTTCATGAACAGATACACAAAAATCCCAACAGAAACTGGAAACAAAATTACAGAACTAACAGACTGACTCAAGCAGATCTCTGCTTCAAGTACAATTTAGCCTAATTCCCTCTCCGGCCACAACACAACACCACTCTCAGATAAAATGAGATAAAGGGCACCCTCACCCAGTAAATTGGCCCTCCACTGTTTAAGATGCTAAAAGCCACAGGAACCCAACCTGGACAGAACTGGCCACATGGAAGCCTTGGCAACACTATCTGTCAATAAGGTCACCCATAGAGCACCATGGCAGCTCCTGTGGACCCTGTGACAGGTTACCCCAAGCAGTTGGAAACTATGGTCTCTAGAGGGACAGAATTAGGAGATAGAGAGTGACACTTGTAAATTGGGGTAGTGACACTGTTGCAGAAATTATGCCCAAACACAAAGCTTAAACTGAAATTATGGTGAAAAGAGAGGAGTTTATCACACTCGTGGGCAGGAGAGCAGAATCTCTTCAGAAAGTTTCTCTGTCCCTACCAAAAGAACAGCACATGGTTAGATAGCATTTTTAACATGGTGACATCATGGTTGCGTTTTCATTTCAAAGGAGCAGAACAAGAACTTTTCACAGGGACAAGAACTTTTCACAGGGAGGTGTCAAAAATCAATGTGTTATTTAGACAAAAAGTAACTATGCAAAGGAGGAGGGTGTAGAATTTACCTCGAGGCCAGAATTGCCCCTTCTCCTGGTGCTGGCCTTCTTAACAGCTCTTATCTCAAAGGATGCCCTCTGGTGCTGGTCTGCTCAGGAAGTGGGGGTGGGGGGCAGCAGCAATTGCCCCCATTGGTCATCAGACAACAGGGAAATATGAGTGCAGGTTGTATTAAGGAATATACATCTATTTTCTGTTGCAACACAATGGTGGCGCTCCTACTGTTTACAGAAACTGTTCTGCAGAAATGTTTGGAAACTCCTCTTGATACAAAATGTCAGATGGCTTGAGGCCTAAAGACACAACTACCTTTGTTCCCGCTTGTCTTTCAGCTTCAGGGCAAACCCTGGGAGCTGAAGCCCTATTACCTGGAAAGAACAGCCATCTGGAAAAGCAGATAATTTGATGGCCTCAAGGTTTGGTCTTGTTTAGTTCCCAAACCATCTCTATTAACAAATAATAGTAATTTTTAACAAATTCTTTTCTTTTCTTCTTCCTTTTTTTCCCCCAAAGGTGAATCCACTGCTTCTGTGGCCAGTTTTTCTTTCTTTCTTTCTTTCTTTCTTTCTTTCTTTCTTTCTTTCTTTCTTTCTTTCTTTTTCCTTTTGGAGAAGATAGAGAGAAATTGAGAGGGAGAGGAGAAGATAGGGAGAGAGAAAAATAGACACCTGCAGACCTGTTTCACCCCCAGCTCCCCACCTGTTGGGGGGCAGTTGCTTCACAAGCGGCAAAGCAGGTCTGAAAGTGTATCTCTCCTCTCTCTCTCTTTCTCTCCCTCTCTATCTCCCCCACACATCTCAACTTTTCTCTGTCCTATCCAATAAAGGGGGGGGGGGGTTTGCCAGGGGCTGTGGGTTCTTAGTGACAGCACCCAGCCCCAGGGATAAACCTGAGGCAGAGAGTCTTGCAGCTGGGAGTTGGGGCCTTGAGTCCTGATGCTTCCAAACTGTAATATGTTTGCTCAGTACAACCACTCAGCCTGAAGTAAATATGCTGAGGCCTGAACCTCCCACCCACATGGAAAGAATTTATGGAGCACAATAAACAGAGAGAAATGTTGAGGGGCCAGGCAGTAGCACACTGGGTTAAGTGCACATAGTACAAAGCACAAGGACCACGCAAGGGTCCTGATTGCAGCCAGGACCCATCCCCACCTGTGTGTGTGGGGTCACTTCACAAGCAGTGAAGCAGGTCTGTAGGTGTCTTTCTCTCTCCCTATTTCCCCTCCCCCTCTCCAATCTTTCTCCCTCTCTCTCTTCCCCATCCTCTCTCAGTTTCTCTCTGTCGTATCCAATAAAATGGGAAAATAGGTTTCTCCCCCAGCAGTGGATTCATAGAGCAAACACCGAGCCCCAGCGGTAAGCCTGGAGGGAGGGAGAAAGAGAGAGAGAGACAGAGAGAGGAGAGATGTGACTAGGCAGACCTCTCTCCTATACAGGAAAAACTTACCTTGCTCCTGGCTTCACTGGACACACATCTAAGAGACTTACTCAAGACCACGCTGCCAAAAACAGCCCTGAACCAAGACCTTACAAGAATAATTCCAGCTTATTTCAAGGGGAGTTCTCATGCTCCCCAACCCCCTTAGAGCTCACCACCCCGCCAGATGCTCCAGCCTGGACAGTTACCCCTCTTAATCTGCCTGCTTAAAGCTTTCCTTTGTCTGTTCACCTGACTCACCTATATCTCATCTTGTTTCTCACATGTCTAATATAGCCCATATTAACTTTTTTAAAGGGTTATTTAGGGGGCAGGTGGTGGCACACCTAGTTGAGCACACATGTTACAATGTGCAAGGACCTGGGTTCGAGCTTCCAGTCCCCACCTGCTGGGTGAAAGCTTTTTAAGTAGTGAAGCAGGACTGCAGCTGTCTCTCAGTCTCTCTGTCTCTCTCCTCCTCCCTCTCCCTCTCTTTCTCTCACCCCTCTATTTCTGGCTGTCTCTATATAATAAAGATAATTAAAAATAAAAAATAATATGATTTATTTTATTTCAGAGAAAAGAGACAGTGCTTCATTGGTAGTATTCCTGGGTCACTAAAAATAGGAATGGCCAGGCAGTGGTAGTGAGTTGACCCTAAGTTTTAGTGCTGTAATACTGCCACCTCTCCAGTTTCAAAGGAGGTCTCTAAACTTTACATCAGGCTCAACCTGACGCTGTTGACTGGCTACGGAAGAAGGGCAAACGCTAGAAGAAGAAGAAGTGCTGTAATCTCACTGGGCTAATTTCCCTTCTCATAACTCCCGAGTACCGAGTAACCCTAACCCAAACCCAGGTCCCAGTTGGTTTACATGCTGGGACCTGGGTTTGGGTCTGACGGGCATGTTGTGGGGGCTTTGCTGTTCAATGTCTCCCCTCCCCAAAGGTAACCATCTACCTCCCCTGCAGAGGGGAAGAGGCTCTCTACCCATTTTGAGGCTCCACCTCTAGAGAATGGTGATTTTTTAAAAAAGTTTTTAAATTTTATTTATTTATTTTCCCTTTTGTTGCCCTTGTTGTCTTTTTTTTTGTTATTGATGTTGTTGTTAGATAGGACAGAGAGAAATGGAGAGAGGAGGGGAAGACGGAGAGGGGGAGAGAAAGACAGACACCTGCAGACCTGCTTCACCGCCTGTGAAGAGACTCCCCTGCAGGTGGGGAGCTGGGGGCTAGAACTGGGATTGTTACACTAGTCCTTGAGCTTTGTGCCACATGCACTTAATCCACTGCACTACCACCTGACTCCCAGGATGGTGACTTATAAGCATTTGTAACTCTGGCCTTGCAGCTGACCCTACCAGACAGGGGTTGTTTGGAAATAACTAACCACAACAGGAAGATGGACAGTTCAGGTCTGGGGCTCTACTTTCCTGTCTGTGAAATGGGATCATAGCAGCAGTTCCCTTGTGATTGGGGCAGGTCTCAGCCACAGCACTGAAGTCACTGAAGACAATATCTTTCATCTCTATTCCCACTTCCTCTAGCACAGCCAGAGAAGTCAGCCTAAGGTTGACACTGACAATTTGGGTGAGCCTAAAAACGCTAGACCATTTCTAGAACATTTGGAGAGAGATATTGAGGTAGAGAGATAGATAGAGAGGGACAGCTAGTTCTCCAACTTCTAGGGATTTATAAGCAAGACATGTGTACCCAGGACTTCCTACCTTGCTTCCAATAATGGCCTTGAGGAAGAAAAGGGAAGGCCACTTGGGAAATCTTCAGGAAATTTCCCATGGGAATCCATCAAGAAGTAATCACTGCACCAGCAAAATAGCTCACCTGGATAGGGTGCTGCTTTATTAACTGTGTGATCCAGGTTCGAGCCCGGCCACCACCTTGGGAAGCTTGGGTACTGAAGTTCCTTTTACTGTCTCCCTCTGCCTCTCTCCCTCTCTGTATGTAGCTAAAAAAATAAATTTTAACCATCATAAAGATACATAATGGCCTCTGAAATTATGGAAAAAAGAGAAAGTAGATGAACACTTTAAAGAAATGTTTATAAATAGAAAAGCAACAAATGATCAATTTTTAAGTAAATCAAATGAGCAATTTCAAATAATGCCATCATTTTCCTGAGCTGCTGGAGAGGAGGCATTTGTGTGCTCTTTGAAAGAATGCTTCTCAGATGACATTATGAATTCCATTTATATACTCATGATTAACCAAAAGTGATTTATTAGTATTTTATGAAGGCATTGCCCCTGTATCTTAAAGCACACACTGCACCAAAAGTGCCCTTTTATTGCCATTATTTTAATACTGATTGCATTTTATTTTTGTAGTCTGTGATTTATAACTTTGTTTTTCTTGGAATTCTAATCTTAATATTGGTGGATTTGTTTGTAAATCATGGTGTGACATCTTCCTTGGCCAGTGTTAAAATCCTTACCTCTCTCATTATGATCATAAGTTACTTCTCTTGGTGCAGATAGATAGCCCTGCCCCAAGGCTGAGTGCTCAGGAGGCCTGTGGGAGGCCCATTGCTAGGCTAGCATGGGGATGCCTCTCCCTGGGTGCATACTCTCTGGGTTGGAGAGAACACGACCAGAGCTAGCCTGGGCTGCTATTCACTCACTCAGTGATGCGAGGGAGATGACTCAGGAACCAAACATGTGGCATGAGGCAATGCAATATCTTTATTGATCAGAGAGCCAAGGATTTTAAAAAGCAGACCCAGAAGTGGCAAGTCAGAAATGGATATGGCTAGGAAAGGGGTGGAGAAAGGCAAAAAGGAAATGGGAAGGTAGAAACTTCCTTAACAACAGTTGTGAGGGTTTTAACTGGTAGGATTAATGGTACCCTGCAGGCAGGGAGGGTCTTGAGGGTAGAAAGAAGATAGATCAAAGGAATGGAATGGATGGGGATCTTTCAGGCAAAACAATGATTATGTAGATAGTATCAGAAATGCAGGGTGCTTTGTGAGTCCTGCCAAGCTCAACCACATCCACACAATTTCCCAACATCTCCCCTTCTTTTTATCTAATGGTCATAGTATCAGGAATGCTGGGTATTTGTGAGATAGGGAGTCTGATGAGACAAACCTTTGGAGTTAATCCTGTCCCTCCTTGCTCAACCTCTCGGTAGAGAGAGACTGACAAGATTGACGCACTCCTCAGGTCAAGCCCTGCCAAGCTCAACCACATTTGCACAATTTCCTGACAGCCCGTGTTCTGCCATAGTGTTGGGAAAGAAGGTGACCCCACCTCCTATTCTGAGAGGGAGGGGGAGGATGCAGGAGGGAAGGGGAAATACTCACCATTATCAGTAATTTGAAACAAAACAAATGTTCCTGAAGACAGTTCTTAGGAAAAAATACAAGAGCAATTATAGATGTGACTTTTATATTTGCTGGTGTGTATGTGTATGGTTATGACTATATGAGTGTGTGTCTGTATAAGAAAAAAAGAGATATGATGGAGGAAAGGAAAGAAGAGAAGATGTGAGATATGTGGATAGACAGATGAGTAGAAATGTGGATCAGTGAATGGATGGTTGGATGGAGCCATGGACAGACAGGCAGATTATGAGGCAGGCAGTGAGAAAATAATATTTTGTAACAATAGATGCAATCTCTCTTCTCATGAGATTTACAACATGGTGGAAGTAATAAGAATTACCCAAGTAACCATACAAATGCAAAATGTGCAAGGTGATACACAGCTTTATGAAGTTTTGTTGCTGGGGGGTTGGTCTGGGCTGTGAACCAGGAACATCTCCCATGGCAGCATGACTTTGACTCAGAAGTATGCAGGGAAAGAGGCGAGAGAGTTTCTATCTTATGTTGGGCTTCCCTAGTGTCTCATGGTCTCCCTCGTGGTCTCCTAGTCAAGGTCTCAAGATGTCTGTGTCTGTGGGTGGCCAACACTATATCGTTTCTTCTCCAAAACAGAAGATTCTGGGTGCATCTGGGTGACAAGTCTAGCAGATGGAGACTTGTCTCAAGTGGCCTCCTCCAGGGCTCTGTTCTGGCTCCTATGCTATTTAATATTTACATCAATGACCTTCCAGAAACTTCTTCAAGGAAGTTCATCTACGCCGATGACATCTGCTGTGCAACTCAGTCATCCAAGTTTGACATCCTCGAGGAAACACTCACGAAAGACATGTCTCTGATATCTGATTACTGTAAAAAATGGCGACTAATCCCTAGCACTGCAAAAACGGTATCATCTGTTTTCCATCTACACCATGCCTCGGCCTCGCGTGAGCTTAATGTGCAGCTTGACGACACGAGAATCTGGCATGAAACCCAGCCAGTCTATCTTGGCATTACTCACGATCACACCCTGTCATTTCACGAACATCTCATAAAAACTGCAGCAAAGGTGGGCACGAGGAATAACATCATTGCAAGACTGGCCAGCTCCTCATGGGGCGCGAGTGCTTCCACACTACGATCATCATCTCTGGCATTATGCTATTCCACTGCAGAATATTGTGCCCCAGTATGGTTCCACAGCCCCCATGTCCACTTGGTCGATTCCTAATTATATTCTTCCATGAGGATAATTTCTGGAACCATCCGTTCCACCCTGGTTCCATGGCTGCCAGTTCTTAGCAACATCGCCCCTCCAGATATTCGTCGGGATGCAGCATCATCTAAGTTCATTTCCCACGTCTACGCCTGACCGGACCTGCCAATATACGTGGATATCTTCGCCCACCCTGTTCAACACTTGACGTCTCGTCATCCAATCTGGTCCCCTATGCCTACACTGAACTTCTCTGTTCCAGACTCTTGGAAACAGAGTTGGCAGTCAGCTGAGGTAAAGAACAAACACCTCATCACAGACCCCTGCAAGCGTCAACCGGCTTTGACCTAGCACGTTATGATTGGGCCCTCCTCAATCGCTATGGAACAGGCCATGGCCGGTGCGCCGCTATGTTCCATTGCTGGGGAGCCAGAGATGACCCGAACTGCCCCTGCGGCTACAGACTATGACCCACATAGTCAACAACTGCCACCTCTCCAGATTCAAAGGAGGTCTCAAAACTTTACATCAGGCTCAACCTGACGCTGTTGACTGGCTACGGAAGAAGGGCAAATGCTAGAAGAAGAAGAAGTGTCTCATGAAGCAGGTGGAGCAGACAGCCAGATGCTGGTTAAGGGCTGAGCTTCAGAGCTGGTTAAGATGCAGAACTGGCCCTGCTTGGCATCTGATCATTCATTATTGGAAGAAATGGAGATCATCTCCAGGCCTCTGCATCATCTACAGGAAGGCATTGACCAATCCTTGAGTGTTCAGGCATCATGAGCTGAGTTGCTTTGTGGGACATGTTGAGCTAAGAGCTCTGAGATACCCAAGAGGAGTTATTAAAGAGAAGTATGGATAGGGTTAAGGTTCTGAGCACAGAATCAATAGGATTGAGAGGAAGGACTATGGGTCATGGGAGCCATTTTGTTTTTTAACAGTCTACACCTGAAACTTAGGTATTGACGGAATCCCCCAGAGAGAGATCACTGGAAAAAAAGAAGGCTTTCTGTTATTCTTGGGGTGCTCCATCGCCTAGCCACAGGTAGAGTATGGGTTGTATAGGTGAAGAGGAAAGTTCAAGATGACCACATGGACACAATTGGTTATCAAAGGTGCAGAGATGGAACTAGAAAGCTAGGGTGGCTGAAGAGGAGACCCAACTATACAAGGAAGGAATTGGAGAGAAGAGGCTGGAAGGAGAAAAAGAAGTGACTTTACGCTATTACTTAGACAGTTATATACCCACTGGAAACCACCTTCTGAAGCGTGACTGCTGGGACTTCTGGAAGCTTCTTTACTCGTACAATGTTCACTTTCTCGAGAGGGTGGCCGCATCCACTTTGGGCAGAGTTATGTCCTGTTGTGTTCACATATCCCTTTGTCTAGAGGGTGATGGTGTCTGAGAATCCATGTCGTTTTGTGCTGCGGAGAAGAGAGAGAGGAGGTTCGGAGCGAAGAGGGAACACAAATCTTTATTTTCGTTGGCACCTCAGAGTTGGGTGCTAGAGAAGCAGGTTGGGCCACGTGGAGGTAGCGAAAATGGCCGCCTTATGCAGTAACCTTTCCTGTGTCTGAACACCGAAGTGAAGTGCTGGCAAGAGAGCGAGGTACAGAAGAAGAAGGGATTTTATAGGAGTAGCTTTCATGAGAATGGGAAGGGGGAGGAGTAACCATAGCACTCCAGGATAGGATAATAACTCTCATGAGAATGGGAAGGGAGGAGTAACCAAAGCACTTCAACTATGGCCGGGGATATAGACAATGCCCTGAGGGCACAACATGGTGGAACAGGCACTCCGGGAATGTCCCAACTCTTGAGGGAACTAGCAATAGCCCAAGGGGACAACATGGCAGATGTGACTGCACAATTTCCCAGCAAATCCACTGCTCCCCAGGAAAATCCAGGGACCAAAGCCTAATCCTCAGTATCACAGCCCTTAGCTCTCCTATAGTTTAGCACAGGCTCAGAGACCCACGTCCCCTTCACTCACCACATGGGCCTTGGTCAAGGTCTAGGACGTGGTGTTCCTGGGCATGGCACACACACACTCTCACTAGTGCACACTTGGCTGCATTCTTCAACCTCATCACTCACTTAAAAACTATATTTCAATTTCCTTCAGATTGATCTATTGCCAAAAACTCCTCTGACTTACTATTGCAAAAATAATCATTACAATCTCCATAAATCAGGGACTCACAACTATTATGGTAATCGCTGATATAATGGTTGTTCTATTGAGATGGATGGTGTCCTAATCACTGTGTCTTCGTTATTGTCACAGGGCCCATGGGAGCCCTGAACCTTCCCTGTGCTCCAGAACAGGCCGCAATGGAGAGCCCTGGACTATAGCGCCAACCCTGGAGACACAACCCCAAAGGGAGGAACACCCTGGGCCTGCATTTCCAGCCCAGCTGGTAACTGGAAGTCCAGCTCCCATAGGCTCTGCATTCAAAGAGGAAGCAGCTGGGAGGCTGAGCTCCTGAGCAAAGTGTGGTGCCAGGTCCCCAATATCCCAGAAACTACTGCTACCCCCTATTTGTACCAGGTTGCTCTGCTGTTAGACTACATTGCTGCCTGGCCTGTGTCTCTATCTCACAATGACCACAGTGTGAGGGACATTTCTCCTCTTGCTCAGCCAGGAAAGTTGCTCTGTTTTAGATCCTGCCTCAAGAGACCTCTCCCAGATGACAGGGGTGGAGAGTTCCTTGACAGTGGTGTTGGTCAAGGCCAAAAAAGTGATGGGGGCAGCTCTGGCCAGAGGGGACCTGGAAGGGGACAGGGCCACCCATAACAGTCACACAGCATCATAGTCACACAGCATCACAGTCAAACATCTTTCTGCTCTGTGAGGGCCCAGCAGCAGGGCCAGAAATACTTCAGGGCCACCGAGCCTGTAATTTAAATGTTTTATGATATTAAAAACCTGTAATTTGTGGAACTTAACCCAGTCAGAGGGGCTGATGCCAACACTCAACGCCCAGCACAGTTTCTACTTAATAATAGACACACTGAGGTCACAGACCTGAGAGGGAAAGAAAGATTGCAAACACAAATGGTGGAGGAGCCCCTCAGAGACTTGGAACAACAAAGGGCAAGACTGGGGTGGCAGGAGGACAGACCCCTGGCCCCCATCTTTTCAGGCTTTCTGTGCCTTTCCCCAGCAACACAAGGTCTACCCAGTGTCCTTCCAAGGCCACTGTGACACCAAGATCTCCTGCCTCTGTCTGTCCCTTGATCCCTTGGTCCCTGTGTGTCCAGCCTACCTCACCTCTCACAGGGGCTCCTGCTCTCAGCTGAGCCTCCCACTATGCAGGTTTTCTGCTGCAGTTGTCCCAGCTGGGTCCCCTTCGCTGCCACCTTCTCCAGAGAGCAATCCTGGTGTTTGTGTTGGTCTGCTTGGCCTGGGGTAACTGCACCAGCAGCCACAGACACCCATGATTCTCTAGTTGGAGACTGGATAGAGCATCCTGGTGGTACCTTCTTCTCGCCAGAGTCTGTGATCAGTGGGGAACTCCTGCATGGCTACACCGACACCTTTAGTGTGGGGTCAGGACCCCTTCCCTGTGGCTTCTCTTAACCTGCTCCTTCCTTAAGGACTCCACCTTTACACACAGTCACAGGGAGGGGGAGTGAGGGCTTCCACCTGTGAATCTGGGGGCAACCCAGCCATATCCATATCTCACATTCCACATTGTCCTGTGTCCTTGGCCACACTCCCTACCTGCTGTCCCCTTCTGTCCTCTTCGGGACATTACTTTATTCTGTATCCCAACTCTCACTTCTGAGTGACACTGAGTCACGGGACATTCCCCCTGGATTCTTGCACCCTGGATTGTTGCTATGCTTCACATTGGTTTGGTCTCCCCCCCCGCCCCCCCCCCCCCCGCCTCTGGGAGGTGGTGGTTTAGCCCCTGCTAGTTTCGCGCGTGCCCCTTTCTCTCCACCCCAAAAACCCTACAGACTTCCAGAGTCCCGGAGGCAGCCGCGGGGTGGGGGGGTATGGAGAAGCACATGGTGTGGTGATTTGCCCGCTTGTGAATAAAGATTAAACTGCGTTCTCTGCCCAGCCGTGTGTCCTCGAGTCTCTGCCTACCGCCACGAAGCTAGCCCGGCCTGCTGGAGCCCTGAACATTAAAGACACTGAGTCACGGGACATTCCCCCTGGATTCTTGCACTCTCCCTACCCTTTCTCATTCCAAGGGACGCTCACTCACCAGAACCAGTTTTCACAGGGATATGCTGCTCATGTCATCCCTCTACTCAGCACCTCACAATCTGTAACTTATAGTCAGATCAGGTTTGTCCTCTTCATGCGGACTGCTAAGGCCTTCAATAATCTGACCCATCTCTTCTCTCCTGTGTTATTCTCTGACCATTGCCTCCAGGAACTGGCCCTCAGTATCATAGTTCCCCTCCTTCTTTACTGCTGTGCCTTCTTGGTCTCCACTCTCAGATCCACCCAGGTGGGTAATTTGGTGTTCAAACACTTGGTGTACCCACCAGCTTCTGTGCATTCAGTTAACACCAAGGCAAAGGACTCCTCATGAGTAAAGGATCCTCAAATTCTTAGTGACCTGAGTGACTTGAGGTCTGTCCCTCCATCTGAGCCTCATTTTGCTGAGTAGGACTGATAGAGTGGGAGGAGGGAGGGTTCCACCAAGGGAAGTACAGGGCGGGGGGGCAGCCTGCTGCCTTTCTGGCACCACACCAGATCACAATGGGAAGACATGCATTGATTTCTGTTGAAAGAACAGTAAGATTTATTGACCCAGAATCTCCATTGATCCCTGGGAGGTAAGGCTGGACCAGCTGGCCCTCCACTCCGAGGGCTCAGAGTCAATATTTGCGCTTTTCAGATTGTCACTCAGAGAGGCCTGACTGCTCTGTCCATTCTCAAGGTTAATCCAGTCACTGCAGCCTAGAGGGCAGAGTGACAAAGGAGTCTGCTGGCCCCCAGCAGGACATGCTGTGAAGGGGGCAGAACCTAGCTCCCCCAGGCAGCCCAGGGACATCCCAGCCCTGCTCTGGACTGACCCAAGCTCTGTCCTCAATTCTGAGATGGCTCTGTGAAACCCTGTGCCTCCCCATACTTTTATCTGTGCCCGCCTCTCAGGGGTCACTTGTTCACCTTCACTAGAACAGAGCCCCTGCTCACTGAACCCTGTGTCAGAGTTGGGGAGACATAGCTTAGGCCTCCCACCTCCCCACTTGCAGTTGAGGGTCTGGAGTGGTGGCCCCTTCCCATGCTCAGTGTAGAAGTGATAGGAAGTAGGAACAAAGTACGGTGCCCAATGCATGCTGGGTACAGAGGTGCCCTCTCCCCTCTTTACTTGGATGAAAAAGACCTCTCGGGAATAAATGTCCTGCTCCTTGCCCCTCAGTGACCTGAGAGGTCCCCCTCCCCAGCTTCTCCCTTGAGGTCTGCTGTGGGGTGTCCTAGACTCCCAGAGGTCACATAACTGGAACTTCTCTCTCTCTCTGCCCCTTCTTTCAATATACTGTATTTATTTTATTTATTTTGGATAGAGACAGAGAGAAGTTGAGAGGGGAGGGGAGTTACAGAGGGAGAGAGAGACACCTTCAGCTCTGCTTCACCACTCGTGAAGCTTTTGCCCTGCAGGTAGGAACCGGGGCCCAAAGCCAGGTCCCTCAACATTGTAACATATGTGCTCCACCAGGTGCGTCACACCCTGACCTCACTGCTCCTCCTTCTCCCACCACTGAGATCTCTCCCTCTCTGTTCCATCACAGCAGTGGCCCTGCTCCCCACACCAGTTCTCCTGTGGGCCAGAGGTCAGCCTGCCCTTCCATCCAACTCCTGTCTGCAGACTCCTCATCTCTCTATCTCTGTTTCTGCCTCTCTATCTTCCTCTTAGTGCTCCACCTCTTACACCCTTAATCGCTCTCTTCTTCATTCTCCTTCCATCCTCGCTGGAGGCTTGGATGCCCAAGAGGGAGACCAAATTGCCCAGCCCCACCTCTCCCTGTCTCAGTGGAGAGAGGTACACATGGGGCTTGGCTTCCTTTTACCCTCGTACCCCCAGCTACTGGTCTCCATTTTCCTCCACCTCCTGGAGAACTATGTAGGGTCCTAAGGGCCTGGAGGCCACTATGTATGGGGCCAAGGGTGGTGGTGGTGGCATGATCAGGGGTCAACAGTGCAGCCTCCTGCTCCCTCCTTCTCGGGACATCACAAAAAGTGAATTCACAGGAGTCCAGTGGTAGCACAGCGGGTTAAGCACATGTGGTGTAAAGCGCAATGGCCAGCTTAAGAATCCTGGTTCGAGCCCTGGCTCCCCACCTGCAGAAGAGTTGCTTCACAGGTGGTGAAGTAGGTCTGCAGGTGTCTGTCTTTCTCTCCCCCTCTCTGTCTTCCCCTCCTCTCTCCATTTCTCTCTGTCCTATCTAACAATGATGACATTCATAACAACAACAATGAAAAACAACAAGGGCAACAAAAGGGAAAATAAGTAAATAAATCAAATTTTTAAAAAGTGAGTTCACTGATTATCTCGCCTGTTGGATGGCCATGGTGTGGTTGCCCTGCCAGACCTGAGGCTGGACTCTGAGGCCAGTGTGGAGGACCTTGGCATCCCTAGTGGGCACTGGGTGTCCACCCAGCAGCTTCGAGGGCCCTCAGAGACATGTCCCCTCTGTGAGCCTTCTGCCTCTCTGTGAGGCACTTCTACTGTCCCATTCCTACTGTCCTCAGAGCCTCTGCAGCCGACTCCCACCGCCCCTGCCCCCAGGTGACACACAGTTACCCTCCAGCAACCTCCCCAGACCCCAGAGTAGACAATGACGCAGGCAGCTTAAAGTGGGGGCAAACCAGAGACTCCTGTTCCCACCCTCCTCCTGAGTGGAGAGGTACCTGCCCTATACCCCTCTTCTCCAGGAGAACAACCCAGTCGTTCCATGTGGGAGTCATCTCTTCCCAGGCCATGGATCTCTTCTCTGGGGCCACTTTGGGGAGAAGTTGTTTGAGTCACTTCAGTGATGACCAGTAACTCATCCTGCGAACCTCTTGGAGATGCAGCTCAATGCAGTGACTCCCTCTGAGCTTGGGTCCAGCCAGCTCGTATTCTGGGTCTGTCTGTCTTCACTCATCTCATAGGCAACAATGCTGCAGCAAGGATACCCTGAGGGGCAGCAGGGCAGTGGCCCACCCAGTTGGGTACACACGTTACCTTATAGGAGAACCTAGGTTCAAGCCTTCCCAGTCCCACCTGCAGGGGGCGGAGCTTCACAGCAATGAAGCAGTGCTGCAGGTGTTTTTCTCTCTCTCCTTTCCTGTTTCTCCCCTTCTACCTCACTTTCTCTGCGTCATATCAAATAAAAGAAAGGGGGGAAAAGGCTTCTGGGAACAGTGGATTCATCATACAGTCTCTAAGCTCCAGAAATAACCCTGATGATAAGAAAAACTAAAAGTAGTAAACATTTAAAAATATATATACCCTGGGGGCACACCCAGTTGAGCGTGCATGTAACCATGTGCAAAGAATGGGTTTGAGGCCCCGCTCCCCACCTGCAGTGGAGGGAGGCTTCACAAGCCGTGAAGCAGTACTAAAGGTATCTCTTTCCCACTCTCTTCTTCTCCCCTCTCAAGAGGAAAAATGGCTACTAATGGATTCATAGTGCTTGGATTGAGATCCAGTGGTAATAACCCTGGTAGTAGTAAAAAAAAATGATACCCTAAGGCCAGATGCCAAGGAACTTTGGGGGCAGGAGGGGCAGACCACTAGGTATCTTGACCCTGAGTCTGGCCAGGTCCTCTCAAAGCTGGGGCTAATGTCCAAATGAGAGACACCTGCAGACCTGCTTCTCTGCTTGTGAAACTTTCTCCCTGCAGGTAGAGAGTGGGGAGACCAGAACCCATCTGTTTATGAGACTCTGGGTGATAAACCTCAGAGCAGAAGTGGTCCTTCCTCCCTCAAACCCCTCACTGGGGGTGAGGGCCAGGTCATTCCATCACCCCATACATATGGGATCTGACCAATACTAAAATTTTCCTTTTGATACATGGATTGCACTTGTCCAACCCTCTCTGCATCTCTGCTTTTGAAGAAGCTCATATATATATATTTTTTTTAACAAGTGACTGAGAACTTCAGAGCTCAGCTCCCTCCACTCACTTTTAATGAAGAGCTCATTTGTTAATACAGAGAGAACTGTCACTCCTGAAGCCTCAGATGTGATGACAAAGCCTCTGCTCACTGTCAAGTCAGGGCCCAGGACACAAAGACCAGGGAGGTTTGGCCCCAATGCCCCCCAACAGATACAACTCTTTGGACACTTGAGCAAGAATGCTTGTAGAGTCTTACAGATGTGGCAAGCCTTAGCCAACAGAAAGATGAAGCTGGTCAGCAAACACTGCTTCTCAGGGGACAGATGAGGATACTTACCTCCAACACTGAACATTGTCAAAGTATTTATTTGACTGGATTTGATAGGACAGAGAGAATTTGAGGGTTGGGGTAGAGAAGAACAGAAAAAGAGAGACACCTGCAGACCTGCTTCTCTGCTTGTAAAGTTTCCCCTCTGCAGTTAGGGACCGGAGAACTGAACCCAGGTCTTTATGCATGGTGCTGTGTGCTCAACCAGGTGCACCATCACCAGGCCCTTGCTCTGAGCTTTCTAACTAGGTGACAGTCAGAACCCAGCCTACCCCTCAGATCGCCACCTTCCCAAGGCTATGGCCATTGCAAACCACCACCCACAGATGTGGGGGAAGCTGTTGTGTCCTGGGCTGGAGAGGAGGTAAGGTACCACCTGTCCTGAAGCCTCTGGGGGTGACTCAGAGGCGTCTGGGGAGCATAGAAGAGAGGCAGGGCATGAAGGTTAGTCTGCAGGGATTTCACAAAAAGCTGACACAGGCTGGCAGGTGGGAGGGAAAGCAGAGGGGGTATATGGGTATATCTTGTCCGTGGACTGGCTGCTTGCTTAACCTGAAGATGGTAGAGGTATAAGCCTGGAGGGATAGGAGCAAGATGGGGACTTTCAGCCCCTATCACATACCCAGGCTGCTGTAATAAAAATAAAAAGACTTTTCTGTGGTGCATTAAGAAGCTGGCTGTGGTGGCTGGGAGCGGGTTTAAATAATCAAAGCTTTATTAGGGCAGTACAGTCGTACAAGATGTATATTTTAGGTTTGGTAAGTAAGCAATTATAGGCAAGGGTTAAATAAGCTAGTCTCAAGAGCCCATGAATGAGTTACCAAAACTCAGCCCCAGGAGACAAACAATTATTAGCAGAGGTAAAGACCACTCATATGGTTGTAGAGGAGTCTTGGAGTATACTGGCCAGCTGAGTCACCCATGTTCAGTTCCCAGGAGAGGCAGCCATGGCAGGCATCTTGAGCACCCTCAGCCGAGATTCCTCTGAGCAAGAGAAGAAGCAGGGGCCCAAAAGACCAGACTCATGAGAAAGGTAATTTCCAAGGTTTAAATTCACGTGTATGACCCACCTGCCCGGGAGCCATGGCCAGGGCCTGCACACACCTCTCTGTCTCCTGAATCCACGCCCGCAGCCTCCAGGCACTGCTCTCCACTCCAGCATCCAGTCACATTCCGAGCTCAGGCAAAGAAAGCCTGACTTCAGACCACTTGCAGGTTCAGTCACTTCTTTTACTTCAGTCCACCAGGCTGATACTAGCTCCAGCCAATTACATTCCAACGCCATGCTATGACACAACACCGGGGCAGGTTCATCATCCAGCCATACTGCACAGTAGTATAGCAGGTCCTGAAGTACTAATGGACAGAAAGAAGAAGGAAGGAGGGAGAAAGGGAGAGGGACAAAAGGAAAGAGAGAAAGGCATCTCCAGAGATAGAGGAAGAGGAGGAGGAGGGAAAGAGAAAAGGCAGTAGAGATGGCAGGGAGGTGACTTGATCAGGAAGCAGGAGGATACTTCTGCCTCTGCAGTGATTTGTAGGCATGCCCTGAGAAGGAGCCATGGTGTGCAGAGAGGACAGAAGTTTAGGATGACAAGGCATCATCATGGGACCAGGCTGCTAAGCTGCCCCTGCATCCAGAGGATCTTGCACCTAGGGGAAATGAGAGGCAGGGGGCCAGGCAGTGGTACACCAGGTTGAGTACACATGGTAGTCGGTGCAAGGACCCTGATTCGAACCGAAGTTCCCCACCTGCAGGGAGGGGGATACTTCACAGGCAGTGACGCAGGACTGCAGGCATGTCTCTCTCTCTCTACCTCTCCATGGCCCCCTCCTCTCTCAATTTCTCTTTCCTATCAAATAAAATGGAAAGAAAAAATACATTAAAAAGAAAAAAAAACAAGGAAAAAAGGTCACTGGAAGCACTGAATTCTTAATGCAGTCATTAAGCCCCAGTGATAACTCTGGTGGCAATAAAAAAGGAAGGAAAAAAGAGTGAGAGAGGAAGGAAGGAAGGAAGGAAGGAAGGAAGGAAGGAAGGAAGGAAGGAAGGAAGGAAGGGGGGGAGTGTGAGGGGCAGCCAACAGCCGTGTGTGTGTGTGTGTGTGTGTGTGTGTGTGTGTGTGTGTGTGTGTGTGTGTGTGTGTGTGTCTGTGTGTGTGTGTGTGTGTGCGCGTGTGTGTGTGGTGGGGATCTTGCACTCTACTCCCAGGATTGGGAGGTTGGTAAGGAGAAGGCCACACAGGCCCCTTGGCCATGTGGGGGACAGAACTGAAGAGGAGAATGGTGACTAGGAATGACGACTCTTCTCAGGTTAATTCCCACTGAGGCCACCTGCCCTGACTTTCCTGTTGCAAAGGACTCAGGAAACTCCTCAGGATCTCTCAGGACCCCCAACACCTCCCGCCCTCACCTGGTGGTTACAGCTGTTGTCATGGAAACCTTTGGTTGTCTGGCTAAATTCCAGAACTGAGAATATTGGAGTCGATCAGGAAATTCAATTAGCTGAGTGACATTTAGTCACACGCCGCTGTGCAGAGCTAATTCCTGCTTTCCAGGAGATAATTGGTGTATTTGTGGAGAGCTGCAATCCAATATTTATCAGCTGCTGGTTTTCAGCACCTGAATGATCTGCTAGAACTCCCTAGTCAGGAATGTCCTTTGCACTCACCCAGTGACAGGAATCTCCTTTCTATGACGCATCCACTCACCTAAAATGTGTGTGGGAGGCAGAGTGGGTTCCTACTCTGCCCCTTGGCCTGCTCCTTGTGGCTCTGCCCTTGAATGAAGATGATGAGTAGCTCATGTGACCGAGAAGGCCCAGTCCTGCTTCTGTATCGTTTCATCTCTCCTTCTGCTGTGCCTGATCATCTAGGCTCCAGTTTCCTCAGAGACCTGGCCATGTGCAATTTCACACGGACTAGTGTCACTAAGCATCAAGCTGAGAATAAGTCAATCCCTGCACAAGGACTTGGCTTCAAATCCCCCTCTGCACCTTCAAGGGGAAGCTTTGTGAGTGGTGAGGCAGGTTGCAGCTGGCACTGTTTTGCTCACTCTCTATTCTCTAAAAAAAAAAGGGGGCGTTGGGAGGTAGTGCAGTGGGTTAAAGAAAAGGGGGCATCTGGAGGTAGTACAGTGGTAATGCAGTGCTGCAGGTGTCTCTCTGTCTCTTTCCCTCTATCTCCTCATTCCTTTTTCGATTTATGACTGTCTCTATCCAATAAATAAATAAATAAATGTAAATTAAGAGGTAAAGTGAAATTTATGAGAGAGTTATATTTGAGCCAATATACCCCACTCATTGTCACTGCAAATGCAACCATGAGAGAAGAATGAAGAGATAGGTAACTTTCTTTCACAAGAGTCTCTGAGGTCACGTCTGTCTTGCTCTCAGCACCAGCTTGGATGTTTCTCATGCTCAGTAGACACTCTCCAGAGCCTAGCAGTCAACCTCCTGTGTCTGATCGTGTCCCCAAGTGGCCTAGGCTCAGGCCACAGGACTAGTCCTTCACTGAAATTGCTGCACCTTTGGAATGGGACTGTCACTCCCAACACCAGTCCTTTTCTGCACCTGGGCTATTGGCCATCCCTGCCCAGTCCAACTACCTATGGTAAACACCAACATCCCAAGGGGCCTGTGAATTAATGAATGGACACATGCATGAGTGTGTGAGCAAGCAGCTGAATGAGTGAGTGTTAGCCTGTGAGTTCCTGGATGCTTCTGCTCAGGGGAGATTTGGCCCTTGGCCTCTGGAAGGCTGTATCTGAGCAGCCTGGGGTCCTTGCATCTGCTATTTTCTGTTTGCTAAACTCTAGGGCTGGGCCAGCTGGAGAAAAACAGCCGTTAAGCTGACCCTGAGCACAGCATCCTGTATGCCTCAGGCTTCGTGAAGGAGGCTGTCTTGAAGATGCACACAGTTTACCCACCAAGTCCTACCCACAGCCTCACATCAAAGGGCAGAGAGGAGCTGCCAGGCCTTCAGCCAAGACTCTTGGGCAGCTAAGCCTCCAGGAACCTGCTGGTCCTGCTGGAGCTGGGCATAATAACCATGTGGTAGGAACTGAATGTGTCTTCTTTGCCACCCAAGGTCCAGGGAGACACCAGAATTGTACCCTTCTTCCTCAGGGACACCCCAGGGCTGTGAAGACACCTGGGGTGTGCTGGGGTGGGGTGGATTTTTTAAATATGGCTGGGTGGAGCCACTGGCAGGGATAAAGACATAATCTCCACTTGCACCTGCATCCCAAGGTGAGGGCAGAGCAACTGGGGGATTTTTGAGTTTTAGAAAAATTATGGTGGGGGACCAGGTGGTGGCACACCTGTTTGAGCCCACATGTTACAATGTGCAAAGACCTAATTCAAGCCCCTACTCCCCACCTTCAGGTGAGGCAGTGTTGTAGATGCGTATCTGTCTCTCTCCCTCTCTATCACCCATTTACCTCTTGATTTCTGGCTATCTCCTATCTCTATCCAATAAATAATTAAAAAAAAAAGAAAAAATCACGGAGGATGAGCACATAAAACTCAACAGGCTGGATGTCAGGGGGCTGTGGCCTGAGCTCCTGGGGCTCTGCTCCTCGCTGAGCATCCCTCTGGATGAACTCCAGTCTTGCAGACACTCTAGGAGTACTGCTGGAGTGTCTGGTACCAGCCTACCTGGGGCAGTGTCCCTGGAGGGGTGTGGCTCCCCAACATGGCAGCAGCTTCAGGTTCTAGGGTTCCCTAGCTGACACTCAGAACCACCCTGCCAGCCAGGCCTTCCTCTGAGCAGCAGACACGGCACAGCACTGATCTGGCCTGGGACCCAAGGGTGCTGCTCTCTGCTTCCCCTGGAAACACGTCAGAGCCCACACCAGGTGCTGGGCCACAGGTGAGACACCCTACCCATGCAAGCTGCCGCTGTCATGGCTGTTGTGATGCTAAGTAAGGTGCATATGCAAGAAACTCATCTCCCCAGACAATAATTAGGATTCACCTGCATATCAGATTTCAGGCTCAGGTAAAAAAAAATAGTATAGCTACAGGCCCTTTGAAATATAACTAAAATATGCCTACTAGCTATCTACAAAATGGAGGAACCTCCAACTCTTCATCTGCACTATTCCAGCCTTAGGTCCATAGTTGTTCAACAATTTGTTTGGCTTTGTATATTAACTCTCTTTTCAGCCACCAGGTTCCAGATGCTAGCAGGATGTGACCAGACTTACCCGGACAGACAACCCCACCAATGTGCCTTGGAGCTCTGCTTCCCCAGAGCCCTTCCCCACTAGGGAAAGAGAGAAGCAGGCTGGGAGTATGGATAGACCTGTCAACACCCATGTTCAGCAGGGAAGCAGTTACAGAAGCCAGACCTTTAACCTTCTGCCCTTGGGTCCACACTCCCAGAGGGTTAAAGAATAGGAAAACTATCAGTGCAGGGGTTGGTACATGGATGTCTGGTGGTGGGAATTGTGTAAAGCTGTACCCCTCTTATCCTATGGGTTTATCAATATTTCCTTTTTATAAATAAAAAATTTAAAAAAAGAAACTCACTGGTGTTCTACCATCCTGCATCTAGATGCAAAGATCAGCTTTGTGTACAATTTGTAGCTGCCCATTTGATATCCTCTGGGTGGTTTCTGGTTTTTGTTTCTTTAGATTGACTTAGAGCCAGTGAGCTGGCTTGCTGGAATAGTGTGCTGCTATGCCACATGCACCTCCCAGGTTCAAATCTGGCCTCTCCAATAGTAAAGGTAGCTTTGGTGCTGTTTTCTCTTTCACGTCCTCTCTGCCTCTGTCTGCTTTTTAAAGAAAATTTACTTATGGGGTTTGGGCACTGGTGCCTCTGTACGCCATACCATATGCAAGGATCCAGTTAAAAACCCATCGTACGCCCATCTGCAGCAGGGGTGGGAGCTTCATAAGAGCCGAAGCAGGGCTCTCACTCCCTATCATCCTCCCCCCTCTCAATTCATCTCTATCCTTACATATATAAAACAGAGGAAAAAATGGCTACCGGGAGCAGTGGATTTGATATGCAGGCACCAAGCCCCAACAATAATCTTGGTGGAAGAAAAAAGAAGTGGGAGGACTGTGTGTGTGTATGTGTGTGTGTATGTGTGTGTGTGTGTGTGTGTCAGAGAGAGAGAGAGAGAGAGAAAGGGAGAGAGAGACAGAGAGAGAGAACACTAGAATACTACTCTGGCACAGACACAGGAAATGCTGAGCACTGAACCTGGGACTTCATGCTTGTGAGCCCAATACTTTCCCCCACTATGCCACCTCCCAGCCTGCTCACATTCACATTTTTTTTTTTTTCCACCAGGAAATCTGGGACTTGGTGCCTACACTATGAATGAATCCACTGCTCCTGATGGCCATTTTTTCTTTTTCTTTCTATTTTTCTTTGACAGGACAGAGGGAAACTGAGAAGGGAGGGGAAACAGAGAGGGAAGGAGAGACACCTGCAGACCTGCTCTGCCTCTTAGGAAGCACTCCCCCTGCAGGTGGGGAGTGGGGTCTCAAACCTTTGTCCTTGTGCATGATGATATGTGTGCTTAACTGGGTGTGTCACCGCCCAGACCCCATATCTTCAAGTTTCAAAAGCAACTTCATTGCCTGACAAACTCTTACCTCCTTAAACCCTGGGAGGAGTTGGTCTGTAGTTGGCAGGGGAAGGTGGGGTTCATATGTCTGTGACACCAGTCACCTTAAAAGCTGCATGGGTGCTATGCCGGGAAGGGCTGTGCCTCTGGGAGCCGCACTCTTTGATTGCAGCACCACTTCCTGGGTGCAGAAAACTCACAGATCACTTCAGAAGAGACCCACAACCCTACTGTAACCCTCACTACCTGGAAATGGAGCCCTGGGGAGAACTCGGTGAAGAATGAAGTGACCCCAGCATATGGGGGCCACCTTGTCAAGTGACCCAGGGTGCAAGCCTGCTGTGAGCCAGTCCCAAATAAGCCTGTGTGCTAGTCCCCTTATGACCTGCTCCCAGCTCCTCAGTCTCCTCTCTCACTACTGCTTGACTTCTAGCTGGGTCTGACTTCTAGCTGGGTCACCTGGTAATGTGTCCTCAGGGGGTGAACATGCCAAAGTGGCTCTGCTCAGACTCACCCTTTCAGAGAGATGGGTTGAGTAGGGGAGGGGCTGGAGCATAAAGTGAAACCCAATGCATGAAAGAGCTAAATAAAAATGCAGCTGCCTGCTAGCTAAGACAAGGGTTGGTGACAAATGGTGGCATCCCTCTCTCAGGAAGCAGAGGCTGTGGAGGGAAGGGCTACACAGGACTGGATTGGAAGCTAAGGGTCTGTTTGTACGTACTTTTGAGGACAGAAACACTGTAGGGAGGCAAGACAGAAGGTCTCTGATGGGGCAGATGGTTTGGATGCACTGAGGGTTGAGTGAAAAGAATCAGTCCTGTATCTCACTCACATATTGGACATCTGGGAGGCTCAGATCTCCTAGGTGAATCTGTCGCCTACCTGGGGGACACTGGAGGGGTCTTCCACCACACTGAATATAAAGTCCCATTCTGAGGGGGCCGGGTGGTGGCACAGCCCGTCAAGCACACATAGTACTAAGCAGAAGGACCTGTGCAAGGATCCAGGTTTGAGCCCCCACTCCCCACCTGTAGGAAATCCTCCCATGAGCAGTGAAGCAGGTCTGTAGGTATCTACCTTTCTCTCTCTCTCTCTTTCTCTCCCCTCTCAATTTCTCTCTGCCCAATCAAATAAAATAGAAAAAAATGGCCTCCAGGAACAGTGGATTTATAGTGTTGGCACTAAGCCCCAGTGATGACCCTGGAGGCAAAAAATTTTGAAAGATCCAGGAAGGTCCACTCTCTGGGGACAGCGTCAGGCAGCTGCTCACCTGGGGATGAGCCCTGAGCACCTGTGGCAAAAGTAGGTTGCAAGGAAGTTTTGGGACCCTGCAGGGCCAGTGGCAATGCTGCAGGTACACGGGCTCGGTCAGGTCCTAGGCTGCAGGAACAGGGCTGAAGACAGCAAGCAATCACAGGAATCCAAGAGACCCAAAGGGCAGATATCACCATGCCCCAAAGGCATAATCTCACATCACATACACATTGTATGGTGACATTATGCCAGGCTCTGGAGGGCATATTTTAATGCCCACCATTTACGTCAGGTATGTACCACGGTATGAGCAGAGCAGTGACCCTGTGAGAAGCACACAGCTTCTGTAACCTCAGGCCACAAGACAGGAAATGAAGGCTCAATGGATACATCCTGCCACTCCAGGAGTGTCTTCTCCACTCCCAGCCACTTCCAGAAGCCTCTCTCCTTTTGTGAATGAGGCTCATGGCCAGACGCCAATAGGAGACTTGAAGAGGAAGGAGCCTTTTAAAGAAACCTGTACCTTCTAAAATCTAATCTCGAAGCCCAAAGGAGGCCATGCAAAACCTCTGCTAGAAGAGAAGACCTATTAAAGCACCTGGCAGCCAGGAGGAACAGGAGGCAGGCCAGGCCTGCGTGAGGATAACTGGGAGACATTCATGGAGAGCAGAGAAGCCAAAAGGGAAGTTGAGCAAAGGGAAATTGAAGAGACTAGGCAGGCAGGGCCTCTGAGATGATAATTCTCAGTGCACTTATACCTTGAGCACAGTCCCTGTAAAAATACCAAGGGGCTGCATTTCCCAGGATCAATCAAGAGGATTTTATATCTTGCCCTTTCTTACTTTTTTTTTAAGCATTTGTAAAAAATATTTATTCCCTTTTGTTGCCCTTGTTGATTTATTGTTATAGTTATTATTGTTGTTGTTATTGATGTCATTGTGATCAGACAGGACAGAGAGAAATGGAGAGAGGAGGGGAAGACAGAGAGGGGGAGAGAAAGATAGATACCTGCAGACCTGCTTCACCGCCTGTAAAGCGACTCCCCTGCAGGTGGCTCAAACCTGAATCCTTACACCTGTCTTGCGCTTTGAGTCACGTGCGCTTAACCTGCTGGGCTACCTACCGCCCGACTCCCTCTTACTTTTTTTTTTTCCTACCAGAGTTATCACTGATGCCTGCACAATGGATCCACAGCTTCTGGTGGTCTTTTAAAGTTTTTTTTTTAGAGAGACAGAAGTTGAGAGGGAAGGGAGAGACAGAGTGGTAAAAATAAAGAGAGACACCAATGTGCATGCAATAACATGTGCATTCTTCTGCTTGTGTTACCTCATGGCCCCAATAATATTTTAACTACCTTTGGAGAATGAAAGTAGAAGTAGCCTGAACAGGAGTGGGGAGAAGAGGGGGAACCTGATATCAGATCATTGACAACACTGCAAAGCCTTAATAAATAGCTCATGTGGTCTGTGAATGACACAGAAAACGGATCAAAAAAGGAGAAAGAAAACTCAAAAACATGCTTTGGTTGTAGAAGCCCTCCTGCAAGGAAGATCCTTGGGCTGAAAAAAGAAGAGGTACTGGGCAAAGTATTCCCAAAGCCCCTCATGAAAATAGCCTTATTTTATACACTTTTCCCATATTTGGGAGCTACACTCTAGTCCTATTTTCAACTCTGATACCATCTCCTCTGACAATACCTTGAGCCCACCTGCAGGTTAGCTGTCAGGCTCAGGCAAAAATTAGTAAAGTCATGGGTCCCCTGGACTGACCTCAATCTGTACTTCAGATGGGAACTTGCTCCCTTGTCTAGTTATACCTCCGCACAGCCTAGCATCCATCACCCACAGGGGTTCTGTGCCTAGCCTTGACTGGGCACAGCTGTGGATGGCCAAGGCCTTGGGGGTACTACACCCCACCCTACAGAACATGGAGCTTCAGGATGTGGTCCTCCCCTCATGGTGGACAAGACGTTTTGGGGGCTACTTGGGGAGCATCACCTTTTAAGCTGTTATAGCCCATGGGTGCCTGTTAAGATGCCTCACTTGACCCCAAAGTCAATCCCTGAGAGAGGAGATGTGCTCAGTAGTCCACAGGCTGACAGGACGCTCAACACTGCCACCAGCTGCCTCCTTGAAAGGGAAGCTGGGGCCAGGTCTTTTCGGTACATCATCAAGTTTGCCAATAATGGACTGGCCATGGTACGTCTGTTCCCTTCAGTCAGACTTCTCCTGGTGAGTCCAGGATCTGGCGGCTGGTTCCCAGTGCCAGGGACACGTCCCAGAATCAGTTGTAGGGGATGAGAAATTAGTCTCGTAAGTGCACAGCTCTTGACTTTTTCTGGGGGGGCAGGGGTAAAGGAATTTTGCTTTGTCAGAAAATAAGTGTATATTTTAAAAATCCTTATTACTTTTTAAAAAATATTTCACTTATTTGTTTGTTTGATAGAGACAGATAAATTGAGAGGGAGGGATGTTGGAGAAGGAGAAAGAGAGGTCCCTGCAACATTACTTCACCAATCGCAAAGCTCCCCTTCTATGGACAGGGACCGTGCTCTTGTGCATGGAGACATATGAGCTCAACTTGGTATGCCACCACCCAGCCCTCTTACTACTTTTATGAGAGACAGGGAGAAAAAGAGAGGCAGAGAAACCAAAAACACTGCTCAGCTCTGGCTTGTGGTGAAACCTGGGACCCTAGAGCCTCAGGCATGGAGAGCTTTAACATAACTGTTATGCTGTCTCCCTCGCCAAGATCTGGAGTTCTTAAGGTATTTGGAAGGTTGTACAGCCATATTTCCTCATATATTTTCATCACTTCCAAAAGAAAACTCTTTACCAATGAACCAGTGTCCATACTTCTTGTCCCTGGGAACCAGCATTCTACATAGAGAGATTGATCTAGATGTTTCTAATGGGTAGAAAAACATAATATTTAAACTTTGGAAGCTGACATCATTCAACACTGCCGGGATAGCCTGAGGGTGTTTCTTCTCGAGCACGTGCTCTCTGGGTTGGAGAGAACTCAACTGGAGCCAACCTAGGCTGCTGTGTGGGAGACGGATCAGGAACTCCTGCTGGGCTAGCATCGCAAGAGAGAGACTCTTGGACTCTCAGAGCCTGAAGGCAATTCCATGTGTATTTAATCAGAAGAGCTTCTGTATTCATACTTGCCAAGAAGGACATAGTAGGGTGGAAAACAGGATGTGACGTAGAGAGAGAGGGTGGAGTGAAAAGAGAGTGCAAACTAGTGGTGGAAAACAGGGTGTGACTAGGAGAGGAGGTGGACCAAAAAGAGAGTGTGAACCAGTGGGATTAAACCAGTGCCCTGCAGGCAGGGCAGTTCTCAGGTAAAACAGTGATTATGTAAATAGACCACAGCATTAAGCAGGGGGGAGCTGGCTTACTGCCCAACACAATATAATTGTCAAGGTCCATCTAGGTTAATATTTAATTTTTTTACTGCAGAAAGATATTTCACTCTGTGGACATGCCACCTCCTCTCTCTCCTTTCCTAACTTTTTTTTTTTTAATCATTTTGCAGCATCAAATTCCAGGCTGATATATGTATATATATATATATATATATATATATATATATATATATATATATATAGTATATGAAGAGCTATAAATACAGAGGGAGATAGGTAAGGACAGCATTGCACTAAAACTTTCTCCAGGGCAGTGGGGACCAGATTCAAACAAGGGCCACATGCAAGCACCCTCCCTGGCGACTTATCTTGCCAGCCTCACTTTTTAATTTCTATTGCCATTTTTGTGTCACTTATGATGAGAATTTTTCTTTGTGTCTCTCAAAGATGAAATTACATGGGTGGCATCTAAATATAGTTAACAGCTATGTGTTGGAATATTGTTTGCTTGCATACTTTTCTATACAAATAAGACAGAGGTGAACATATTTATAGCTAGTTATTGGCCTCCATCCTTATAGATATTAGGATAAAATCCTAGACAGGAAGTTTCTAGGTCACATCATGCCCACTTAAACGTTTTATAGGACTTGCTCAATTACCTTCCCTAGACACAGGAAGCAGTTGGTTCTACAGTGGCTGTGTGAGTGCATGAGCATGATCAGTTGAGTGTCTGAGCACATTGGTACTTGGTTGTGTGCATGTGTGTTTCCACATAGGAAGCATGTAACCTACAAGATTTAATTAGAACTAGTCATGTGGTCTTTCTGGAGGATTACAGTGAGTTTGTATCAGGAGGGAAAGGATGCCACTTCCACGTCTAGACATCTGGGAAACAGAAAAACCCAGGTCCTGGCCACAAGTGTGTTCACTGGCTATGTGACATGACTTCCCTGTCTTCACTTTCTGGTCAGTGGGTCCCATATGGGTGACAAGATTCCATGTCTACCTCACGGTGCGGAGGCTGTGGTGGTGGTGTGAACTGATGAAAGTACAATGTTCACTCGCTTGGGAGTGACTGTGGAGGGGGGGGCTGAGAAATAGTGATAGTTTCTACTGTTTGGTGACATTTATGCTGCTGAGCTGTTGTGACAAGGAGAGGGCTATGGATGGTGCCCTTTTCACAAGAGCCTGAGATCAAGGAGAGGGCCCTGAATGAATGAAATCCTACAAGTGGGATGCTTCAAACCAGTAACATTCTGGTGGTGCCTCCCCTTCTTACACCAGGCAAAGGACCCCAGAATCAACTGCCCAATAGAGGGATCTATTAGTGCCCAGAAGTAGTTGGCCCTTCTACCTTTGCAGGTTCTGTAGCCACTGAATTCACTCTTAAGTCTGCCCCCACTGCTGTCAGCTGGCTAATCATTCTTGAGGGGGGAAAGAATGTATCCTTTCCTGTTTCCTTAGAAAAATGCATAGGAATCTCTGAGTTCCTGTCAGTTTGAGTTCACAATCCATAGTCACAGCTGGGAACATTCTAGGTTGCACTCATTTCAGGACCAATCTTCAAGTGGCAGGGCAGGATGACCCAGCCTCCTTTAGGAGAGTGGGGCAGTCCCTACTTGTTGATATGCTTCCAGTTCTGCTTCTGGGATATAGTTCTGCTTCTGTTACATTGCTTGACATTGTGGTCTATTTACATGGTCTTTTCTGTTACATTGGTTTGGTCTCACTCCCCCCCACCCCACCCCCCCGCGTCTGGGAGATTTGGTTTAGCCCTTGCTAGTTTCTCGCTTCTCCCTTCTCCCCACCCCCTATCCTAAGTACTTCCTGAGTTACACTATGCCACGGGAGGAGAAAGATGGAGGAGGACATGGTGCGGTGATGGTGTGGTGATTAGGTGTTGGACTGTTTGCTCGCTCATGAATAAAGATTAAACTGCATTCTCAGCTCAGCCGTGTGTTTCTGGTCATCTGTTACGCACCCGTGAAGCCAGCCTGGCAAAAACAACATCTACTATTGCTGCTTTACAGTGAGGGAAAAGTCTTGAAGAGGCCCACAGGAGGGTTTATGATGATGTTCCTGATGGAAGTGACCAGTGATGGTGGAGAGAGGGATCTATTAGAGGATTAGTGTTAAATATGAATATATTTGGGCCCTGGGTTAGATCAATAGAGTAAACAGTTAATGGTATTTATATACTTTCCTCATGTTTGTCATCTACTCTCTGCCCTAATCCAGCTCTCTAGACCTATTCTCAACTCTGACATCATCTTCCCAGACAGTGCATGTTAGCTATCAGGTCCAGGAAAAATTTACTAAAATCGTGGGCCCCTTGGAACATACCTAAAATAGACTTCATAGCTTCTTCCCACACAAAGACCCCCCCAATTCTTGGTATTGGCTCCTAGATTTCCCCCTGGAGTCTCCCTGTAACTTTCTCACAGAGGACTTGTCTGGAGGCCGTCTCCTGGGGGTCAGAGCACCAGTCTGCTGCCCTGTCAGGAGTGCTCTGGGCATGGCCTGTGTACTGAGCCAACAGATGGTAGAGTACAGGTGAGGGTAAGCCCACTTTCTGCTTGGGGAAGGAAAGAGGGAGCCCCCAATCTCCTGAGACTATGAATTGGTTGTAAACTCACATTGTGTCTTTCTTTCCTCAGTTCATTCCCTCCTTCTGCTCACAGGGTCCTGCTCCCTCCCAGGTTTATTCTGGAAGCTTCTCTCAGGAGGAGGGTTCAGGATCTGCTGTTGTATGTGGTGATTAATTGACCCATCCTGGGCTGGCCCCTGACATCTCAGTGAGGGAGCTCATTTTGAGCAATTTTAAGCAGAGACTAATGACGTTGGTTAAGCTTCAATTTAGTTGATAGCAGCATAAAAATAAGTATTCGAAGAAAAGCCCAGAAGAGAGGGACCTTTGGCAGGATCCTACAAGTTCTGGGAGGCGGGTGTCCAGGTGGCAGATACCCCTTCAGCTCTGGCTTCTCCATACACCACCTCTCAGGCTGAAGTGGCTCCTTCATCCCTCTTTTGTTTTATATTAGTGCCTTTTTTTTTTTTTTCACAGAGTAGGCAGGGGACTAACATGCTGTATGGGAAGGGAGGTGGGGGTAGGGGGCTCCTAGGGCCTCTGGAAGGGATGTTCTCACACTTCTGCAGAATTACAGGGATCCAGTGCTCCCCCTCCCCCAGATTACCCAAAGACTTGGGACATGTGCTTTACACAGAACATCACCCAGGACTATACACAGCTCTTACAGCTGGGCAAGCCTGCAGAAGAAGGAGGTAGCACACACATAAAGAAAGTCCTTTGGGTCGGGGAGAACTCAGAACTTCGAAGACACACAGACCTTCAGGAGCCAGCAAGGGGCACAAACTCCTTGCTGAGTGTTCAGTCAAAGATGCTACCTCCTCTGCCTCATACCCGGAGGCTGGTGATGGTGACAGGCCTGGGGATCTTCATTCTATCATGATCCTATGTGACCCTCCTGGGTGATCCTAAGAACTGACCACAAGCAGAGAGCTTGAACACCACAGACACTTTTCTCCCATGAGCCTGGAGACCAGGAGTCAGAAGGCAGTGCCTGATGTTCCTCTGGAGGCTCCAGGAATGGTTGCTTTCTGCCTCGTCCAGCTCCTGGGGGGGCTTCAGGTGGCCTTTGACTCCATGACCACACCCTTCTTTATTCCTGCTTTATTTAGTTCCTGTTTTATTTTTTTTCCAGATCACTGCACAGCTTTGGCTTATGGTAATGTGGGGGATTAAACCTGGGACCTTGGACCCTCAGGCCTGAGAGTCTGTTTGCATAACCATTATATGTTATCTTTCCACTCTATTTTTGTCTTTTTTTTCTGTTGCCACCAGGATTATTGCTGGGGCTTGGTGCCAGTACTATGAATCTATCTGGTGGCCATTTTTTTTCATATATATAATTGGATAGGACAGAGAAATTTCAGAAAAAAATGGGGAGAAAGGGAGAGAGATAGAGAGATAGCTGCAGAGCTGCTTCCCTGTTCATGAAGTGACCCCTCACCTCCCCACCTCAGGTGAGGAGTGTAGGCTTGAACCCTAGTCCTTGCTCATGGCCATGTGTGTGCTCAACTGGGTGTGCTACTTCCTGGCCCCCAGCCCCTACTTTAACTTCATACAGCCCTTCTCTCTGTGTTCCTTCTTTTTCCCTCTACAAGAACATTAGTCACTGTGGACATAGGGCCCCTCAGGTCCCCAGAATGACCTCCTCAGAGAATATGTATTAGTTCAGTGACTGGCCCAGCCCCACTTCTACCTAGTCCCAGTTCAGGACTTAAACCTGGAAGCTGAACATCAGGTGCATCTGACTCTGAGTACCCTGGGAAAACAGTGAGCAAAACCCCGGGAGATGCCAGGGGTGACTGGGAGCTCAGGCATAGGATGGCCACCTGTAAGCCTGGGTATATATCCCCCTCCTTGAACTCCTGATGCCTTTAGAGGCAGTCATGTGACAACACGTTCTTTTCTTTCCTTTCTTTTATTAATGATTTAATATTGACTTACAAAATTACAAGTTAATGGAGATACAACTCCACACCTTTCCTACCACCAGAGTTCTGTGTCCTCACTCCCTCCACTGGCAGCTACAGCAGTTCTCTTAAGGTTGCAGATTTGGATTAGCTATTACTGTACATCTGTATATAACTGTATTTGTATAGATTTGCTCTCCCCCCCCATGATCTCATCTTCTCTTCTTTCCCAAGTCACGCATACCCCTCGTACTACATCCAAATGCCCCTCCCCTTTTCCTCTGCTTTCTCCATGTCCTGATGAAGTTGGCATTCCCAACCTTTGGGTCATTTTCCGTTTACATTTCTCTCCCTCTGGGAGTATGGACCACAATTCTCTATGAGGTGCAGAAGGTTGGAATTCTGACTTCTGTATTCACTTCTCTGCTGCACATGGGCATTGACAGGTCACTCCATAATCCAACCCAACATGTTGTTTTGAACATCCTAGTTCCTCATTATTTCCATGTGGACCACAGGGCCAGGGCTCGGTGAGTCCTGAACTGGGTGGGCTATACACACTGTTAGCTACTATCGAGTGTGCCTCATGGCGTCTCAGTGCTACCAGTCTGCCTTCATGCTTTCCTCAAACCAATCCAGTCCTGGTTAACTGAAACCTAGAAACCAGGAAAGAAGACAATCTAAGACTCAGAAGCAAGGAAGTGAGAAGAGAGGAGGCTAGGCATAGTTCCCTAGGGTTCCCTAGAGTCTGTTAGGGCTTTGCCTTACAAGTCTGGCCATTCTGGTTCTTGCTGGACTGACAGTCGCCTCTCCTGAGGGGAACAAAGCTCCCTGTGGATCCCTGAGCACGGGGTGGGGCATCTTTCAGGCTGTCTCAGAATCTGCTGGAGGACACGGGGTGGGTACAAAGGATGTAGCCCTGGGTTACAGAGTAAGCAGTCCCATGAGGCAGCTCCAAGGGGAGCCATGACCTTTGACCAAAACATCTGTCTCTCCACTCAAGCACAGAGATGTGGGGAGGGGATGACAGAAAACAACCTCCCTCTTCAGAGTGTGTGTGGAGGGGGCCTGCTATCTTTATTTGAGGAGTGGAATTAGTATCTGGTTGATAGCATTTGCTATTGTGTGTCTGTCTCTCTCAATCTAGCTATAGGAGGTGACCTCCAAATAGAGCTAATTGAATCTGCAGGAATAACCCTGCAATTGACTTTCCCGAAACTGATATTAGATGAAATCTCTGTTCCGCTGAGCCTGCCTGTCATTAACTATTCCCTGTGAAAGCCCTAATGTACAGCATTTAAAAATCTCCCCTGATGTTGTCAAGTTTCATAAACACACTCTTTTATTAAGGAATTAGCAGTGCGGGCCGTAGAGCATAGGGAGGTTTGGGCAGACCATAGGATCCTGCTAGAGCAGACATGGCTCCTATGGACCAAGGAAGTGAGTGGCAGAAAAGCCCACACCATCTGCCCACTGGAGGGGAAGGAGGTACAAACCCCTAGAGAGCCAAGAAGGAAAAGGCTGTCTCCCCAAAACCCAGGCAGTGAGTTGTGAAGCTAGTCTTTGCATGATTTGGATCATCACAAAATGACAGCTGCTGTCTTTCAAAGTGTGGGACATGCACTTCATACCTCAACCTGAGTTCTGCGCCAGAGCTTCACTTAAGAAAGGTCTGAGTGTGCTGGGTGATGGCTCACTTGGTTAAATGCATGCATTACCATGCACGAGAACCCAGGTTTGAGCCCCGGCTCCCCACCAGCAGAGGGAAAGCTTTACAAGTGGTGTCTGTCTCTTTTCCTCCTTCTCTGTCTCTCTTCTCTCTCAATTTATCACTGTTCTCTCAAGTAAAATAGTCAAGTTTACAAATAAATGTAAAGAAAGAAAGATATGGGGCGGGGAAGCTGCTTACAGCCCACACATTACTATGTGCAAAGACCTGGGTTCAAGCTCCCTGTCATCACCTGTAAAAGGGGGAGATTCATTAGCAGTGGAACAGGTCTGTGGGTGTCTCTCTTTCTTTACCCCTCTCTACCTTCCCCTTCCATCTCAAGTTCTCTCTGTCTCTATCAGAAGAGAAAAAAGAAAAGGAAGAAAAAAAATGACTACTAGGAACAGTAGACCTAGCCCCATTGTTAACCCTGGTGGCAACTGAAAGAAAGAGAGAGAGAGAGAGAGAGAGAGAGAGAATTAAGAAGAGATGTAATTCATTTGGCTGTCAGGTATGTTTCCACTTTTAGCTCTGTAGGTCCTAGGCATTCATTCACCTGCTCATCTTTCCAATGATTCTGCAAGGGTTTACTCCAAGTTCTATGTGTGTGGGTTGACCTTCTGGCCCTATAAGGCAACCATGTCCCCATACCTCTTGGGGTTGTGATGAACCTAGGTCAGAGCTGACTTTACACTCACTTCTCACCCACCTGTCTGGAACATACAGGGCAGAGCAGTGGCCCCACACACAGGGATGCTAAGGCTTAGGGGTCAAGGTCATGGGATGAGCCTTCAGGGCACAGAGGAAGCATTAGCCACAGTTGGACATGGGCCAAGACATTGGCTTCTCAGAAAGTGTTTGTGTTTCTCCTCATGGTGTCAGCAAGTTATGCAAAAGAAACAGGCTTGTCCAGAGTCCTGAGCTTATTAGAACAAGGTGGGGAGTTTTGGTGGGACCCCAAAGGACTCATTGGTTACTAGTAAATTCACATGGTCCAAATGGAGCTCTCACCCTGAGATATCCCCATCCTATTTCCAACAGACTGTGCAGAGACATCCTCTTCAGTCACCTGGCGGGGTAGAAAGGTGCTCACCTGAGCCTTGAGCCTGCATGGCCTTCAGCCCAAGTGGACTGACAACACAGTTTTTATTATTCAGGGTGATGTTTGGGAATTCATCTTTCATTTAACATCAATACCAATCCTTTTGAATTCTGATTTAACTATGTGTCCTCATTTTAAAAGGCACTAGAATCCTAGGAAAGGATCTCAGATCTAGAGGTAAGCAGAGTTCTTGGCCTGGACATCAAAAGCACCAGCCAGTCAAGAAAATGTTGATAAATGAGACTTCAGCAAAATGAAAAACTTTTGCTCCGTGACAGGGAAAGGAATGTAAAGTTAAGTTAAAGATGAAGTGAAAATAACTGCAAGCTACATTGTCTGGTGCTAAATGGCTTTGTAGAGAATATAAAAGAAGGAGCTGGGTGATGGTGCACTTGGTTGAGCACACTTGCTACTGTGAGCAAGGAACTGGGTTTGAGCTCCCGGTCCTCACCTGCAGAGGGAAAGCTTCTCAAGAAGTGAAGTAGTGCTGCAAGTCTCTCTCTTTCTCTCTTCCTTTCTATTTCCCCCATCCTCTAGGTTTCTGGATGTATCTATTCAATAAGATAATGGGGGAACAAGAATAAGGGTTCCCTGCCCCCATCTGTATCATTTCTTACAATTGCATACAGCTATCTGAAACATAGAAAGTTGGATTGAAATATGTGTGTATAGGTGTGTGTCATGCTTTGTTTTGGGAACTAGGTAGGTCAGCCCAAGTAGGTTTAGACACCTGGTTCCCCATTGTTCTACAACTATCTGGGCAGAACATCCAGCCAGAGGTTTGTCCCAGTCTTCCTCCTGCTCAGGGCAGTGTTGACACCTGCCCATTGGGTCTCCGTGTCACACCCACATGGGAGTACTAAGGGACTACCTTAGTTACCCACCCCAGAACAGAATCTCTGTCTGCAGGTATAATGTTATTGCCTCCTCTCAGACCAGATCTGATCTCTGGGAGCTGGTGCTCTGACATGTTCTCTTCACTCGGTATTTCTGCCTCCTGTCTGAGTTCCATGGCCCAGACCCTTCCTTTCTACTCTTTAATGAACCTGGGGATGAGTGTCACAGCTTTGGCTAGTGATGGAAAAGAGCAAATAACTGGGATCAAGAATCAACTCAACTCACTCAGTGGAGCAACATTTTAACCTGTACAAGGACCTGGGTTCCATCCCCTGACCACCACATGGAAGCACTTGCATGGAAAAATCTTACACATAGTGGAGCAGTGCTGTGGTATCTATTCTTTCTGTCTCTCTTTCCTCTCTGTCTCTCACTCTCTGTATAGAAAAGTAAAAAGAGTCTACCAGGAACAATAGAATCCCGTGGGTACAGAGACCAGCAAAAACCATTCCAGGAAAAAAAAAAACAGTGAAAAATGTAAATATGAAGCTAAGTCTAAATGAATAAAGATAGTATAAAATGGAAAATAATACTTTGATGTATTTTAGATAGATAATTAAAGTACAGAATAATAAAGGGTATTTTTTTTCTGCCAGTTATTGCTGAGTCTTGTGCAAACACTGCTCCTGAGCCATCTTTTCCTTTTTTTTTTTTTACTTCTTTCTACTTTATTGGATAGGACAGAGATAAATTGAGAGATGAGGGTGAGATAGACACCTGCAGACCTGCCTCACTGCTGGTGAAGCATCCCCCCACCAGGAGGAGAGTGGAGGCTCAAACCACTGTCTGGAACAAAAGAAACATTTTCAGTGAGATGACAAATAGATTAAAATGTTCTAAGTCCCTGGTCTTCTATGGTAGATGGTAAGAATACCAATTACCAATTATTAGATATTTCTGTATCCAAAATGTGTTCTGTAATTAAAAGGTATACAACTAATAATCAGAAACTATATAACTTCCAATTCAAAGTAAAGTAATAACGATGATAATGCACTCATAAATGAAACAAAAAATGAATGGAAGAGAACATGGAACAGGTGGACAAATATATGATGATGTAATTCATCCCAAATAGATCAGTACAGAGAAATCAAGCACTTCCCAGGCAAGACAATGAGTCCTCTGTGTAATACCACAGTGACCATACACAGAGTCTTTATAAGACGCAGATCTAAAAAGAAAGGACAACAAAAGTGTGAAACAAAATATGGGAAACAGCAAACTAGGTAAAACAACAAAACATATTAAAGTTGGTATCCCTTTCCCAATATTTGAAAAAGATAACTGTAGACAAAGGTTAAGTAAGAAGTTGAAAGACAGCTACCAAATGGTTTTGTTCATATGTGGAATATAGAGAATTAAAGCATGTTAACTTGAGAAAACAGAAACAAGTAGCCAACCTGTATTTAAGGCTTTGTGAGAACTATGGTAGTTATCTTTTAGGGATGGGATAAGTGGGTACAGAGGTTTGGTGTGCAGCTATTCTTATAATTTTGTAAACCATTATTAAATGACTGATAAAAATGTTTTTTTTCTAAAATAGTAACAAAGATGCAGAGACACTTCTTATGATTATATAAAATCCCCGTCAAAACTGGGTAAAACATTCTACACACAGATTCACTCATCCATGTAATTAGCTATATGACCAAAATAAAAAGTCAGATCATTTCACTAATTGTTAAAAATACTGCCCCCAGCTTTCTGTTCCTATTCTCAACTTTGACACCATCTTCCCAGACAGTATTTTTAGCCCAACTGCATGTTAGCTATCAAAAATTACTAAAGTCATGGGATCCTTGAAATATACCTAGCATAGACTTCCTAGCTTCTTCCCACATGAAGACCCCCTAGTTTCATCTGCTCTGTTCCTACCTTTATACTCCCATTTATTAAACAACTATCCCTGCTTTATATCTTACTGCCTTTTAGCCACCAAGTTGCAGACACTACTGATTCCTTCCTGACTTCCCTGGGCAGACAACCTCACCAATGTAACCCAAAATCTCACTTCCCCAGAGCCCTACCCCACTAGGGAAAGCTATAAACAGACTAAGGGAATGGAATGACCGGCCAATGTCCATGTCCAGTGGAGAAGCACTTACAGAAATCAGAGATTCCACCTTCTGCACCCCATAAAGAATTTTGATCTATACTTAGAGAAGGATAAAGAATAGGAAAACTTCCAATGGTGGGGAAAGGACATGGAGTTCTGTTGGTGGGAACTGTGTTGAATTGTACCCTGTTATATTACAATCTTGTTAACCATTACTAAATCATTAATAAAAATTTAAAATAAATATAAGTAAAACAAAGAAAATACACACACATGCACACACAAACACACACACACACAGACACGCACACACACACAATACCTCTCCCCTCTGCCATTGAATTAGAAAATTCATAGTCAAAGAAAACTGTCTTAAGCCAAGGAGGGATCTCTTTAAAAACAATAACAGTAATGACTAGAAGCAAAGCACAGTGAACACTTATTAGTAAAAATGTTTATAAAAAGGTTTCTTTTTGAAGTTAGAGATAAAAATAGAGATGAAGAAGGAGGAGGAGGAGGAAGAGGAAGCTTGCCATTATCAATGGCTTCCACCAATCTAGAAGCACCTGAACCCCATAGCTTGCCATTTGGGGTTTACAAATTGCCCAAACCACAGGAAAGCAAAAGCCAGTTGATGGTGGGGCTCACTGTTACTCTCTACTCTTAGGCTAATTCCTTTGTCTGCACTGTTCCTGCCCTGAGTTCAGACCTGAGGAGGAACCGCTTCTTTCTTTATGCTGTGTCCCCAGCACTGTACTGGATATGCACCCCTGCCTCCTGTGTGTTTAAAGAACAAGTATCCCTGGTGCTGACCTTGACAAATTCCCTCCTGGACAATCTAGGTTCCGCGGCATTTGGTGCTTCTGGTGGTGAGCCCCTGTTGAGTTCTGTTCTGATAATGTCCATGTTTTCATAGGGTTCAGCCTTACACTAACATCTGTGCAGCTGCTCTACACAGCTGAGGACTGGGACCTCTCATTCTGCTGTTGCTCTAACTAGGAGCTCCCATCATCCTCTAAGCCAGGATGAGGTAGCCATACTAGTGTCTCAAAAGCCAGGAACACAGCTGGATTCAGGGATTTGACTTGGCTGTGGCCACCCACATCCTGAGCACCTACTGGTCTTTTTTTCGGAGTGACAGAAAAACATAGAGGATGTTGAACAGCAGGGCAGCTGCTTGGTTGATAATTTGCTATAAGGTTGGGCTTTGTTCCCCATATGTGCCCAGCATGCGGGGAGGGGGGTGAGTCACATGGTAAAGAGGTCATGAGTTTGGAGGTGGGTCTCATTAGCTCATGTCTACATTGCCATCATCTTTCACCTAGACCAGCCCATAGCCTGTCCTCCTGTGTGCTTGGAGCTTCACTCCTGGGCCCACATGACTTGGAACCTGTCATCTCCACTATAGCTGGGCCCCTGGGGTCAGGCAGAAATTTGAGGCTTCCAAATCCCTTTCATGAGAATCAGAAAGGTCCAATATGTGGGGGGATGAGGGGGACAAAAGGAGGGACAGCCCACTGGCCTGTGATGTTCCCCACAGCCCAGCCCTTGTGTCTTTCCCCATGCTGTCATCTATCTGTGGTATAGGGTTTTGTCTGCAGAGCCCCAGAGGGTCACCAGCTCTAAGTTCAGGACCTACAGAGAGGAGGGTGTTGGGCTCCAGTGAGGACCACTTTCCAGCTGGGACAGTCACCGCAGGGACTTCACAGCCTGGCAAAGCCCCCTGACTGCTGGTGCTGCGCCACTTCATTCTCTGTTGAATCAGGACACCAGGCAGGTCACCTGAGGCCAGGGAACCAGCATCATGAGGAAGAAGGGGCTACAGCAGGGTCCCAATGTGGGGGGATAGGGAGCACCCCTGAATTGCATTACCTCAGAAGTTGCTGGCTGGGAAGAGAAGAGTGGGAGGCAGTGCACCCTCTGCCTGTCCCCTTCATCTCTGCTGCGGCTGCCTGCACCAGGCACCTGGCTCCCAGGGAATCTCCGGAAGAAACAAAGACAGATATTAAGGAAAACAAATCTACCCTCTAATACCTCCATGTTCTTAAAGTCACTCCAAGGATAGGTTTTCCTTCTGCTGTAATAATTTACTCCGACACCAAAAGAAAACAACAATCAGTGAACTTCAAAGATCAGAAAGAGCCCTGAGCCCCTGCAGCTCAGGTTGGGGTGGGGGCATGGGAGAGGTTTTGTTATTTCTTGGGGTCCTGTACCTCAACTCTGCAAATATTAGCCAACTGCAGCAGGGGCTGTGAGGACCAGGATGGGAGTGGAGGTGTGGAGCTGGCAGGCATTTGTGCTAAGAAGATGTTCCTGAGGTTGTTCTGGAGTTAATAAAACTGCCAGTGCAAACCCTTCCCAGGCCACCCAACCCCAATTGCTTACTCTAACTCGGACTCCCAGTTCTGGGAATAAGACGGCTTTATCCATTTTCTCCAGGAGGTTAGGCTCCACGCCAGTCTAGTTCTGGCTGGCGTACAGTGCAGGTAAAGATTGCCCAGAAAACAACCTGAAATACTGCCCATGCCCCCCCCCCCCCAAAAATCCTCCAGCCTTCTGTAACCACCCTCCCAAACCCACAGCATGTCAAGCTGCCACCTGGACTTGCACTCCTTCCATGCATGAAGGAGTGGGTCCGCCCCTCCCAGCTCAGTCGCCCCTCTGACCCACCAGCAGAGTCTGTGCCTCTACACACTTGGACCTCCCTGTCTCTCTCAGAAAGTAACACCCACCCACCCTCACCTGGTTAAGTGCTTACATTACAATGCACAAGGATCCAGGTTCAAGTCCCTGGTCCTCACCTGCAGAGGGGAAAGCTTCACCAGTGGTAAAGCAGGGCTGCAGCTGTCTCTCTGTCTCTTTCTATTTCCCTCTCCCCTCTCAATTTCTCTTTGTCTATTCAAAAAGAAAGAAAGAACAAAAGAAAGAAAGAAAGAAAGAGAGAGAGAAAAAAAGAAAGAAAGGTGTCCCCCCAGAATCTCAGCTCTGCACCCTTTGTCTGGGGCTCCCTCTACCAAATGTGACTTGTACTTGCATTTCCTCAAGGTCTTCTTCCTCTTCTTCCACTTCTTCTTCTTCTCCTTCTTCTTCTCCTACTCCTCCTCCTCCTACTCCTCCTTCTCTCCCTCTCCCTCTCCCTCTCTCTCTGTCTCTCTCTGTCTCTCTGTCTCTCTCTCTCTCTCTCTCTACAATACCAAAGCTTCCTCCAGTGTGGTGGAGCTGGGCTCATATCTGGCTCATACACACGGCTATCAAAGTGAGATGTATCACTGGGCCTCCTGTAGGTCTTTTCTCAAAGGCCAACCCCTCAGAGGTCCTCCTAGACTACAATAAAAATTCTCTTGAGCTCTATTTCTCTTCTGCATTGGTCTGTCTAGTTCCTTTCTGCCCACTTCTCTATGGGCTTTTGCCTTCTTCTCTGATTTGTTCTCCACCCTGCTGTCAACCTTCCCACAAACCAGCCACTGACCCAGATGTGGAGGCCCATTCTCTGTTCCACATGGCCAGAAGCCTTCCACCTTGCCATGTTGCCCCTGCACCCTACAGTCTGGGGAGTCACAAGAACCCTGGAAGGAGCTTGGTGATGTACCACGGGGACGATCTGGGAGGACACCAGGTGAGAAATTCCAAATCCCAGGCTGCCAGCGCCCTCCCTGTGACTTGAACAGCAACAACTCCCCACCCCACAGTGTATAACACTGAGCTGCATGCAAACATTCCGCCAAGGCCATAATTGCTCTGTGAAATCTGTATCCTCTCTCTGACATGCATTTTACCCGCTCAGCTAATCATTAACTGATAGTTTGCTGCATGGAGATAATATTTCTAATATATAATGCAATTTTCAGAGGAGAGAAAGTGCTTACAGTACAAAGCTGTTATTAGAGGTCACCGACCTGCATGGAAATTGATGAAGAAGCTGCCTGGCACGGCCCAAAGAGAAGCCGGTGCCTGACCGTGTCCGACAGGCCGGCGGTGTTTATCTATGCTTGGGACGTGTTTGTAAATCAAGGAGAAAGGGAAATCAATGCATTTGCATATTTTCTCTCTCGAAAGCCCATTAGATGTACTTTATTTAATGTGAGGCTTATTTGTCGTCTATCACTTAGGGTGATGCCTACGGGTCGGGACCTACCAATAATTTTAATCTTCTAAAAGCACATTTCTATGCTAATTTTTAATTACAATTAGTGCCAATGTCAGCTGTTAGTTTTGGTGACTGACTTAATGATCTGCCGAGTTCGACCTCTGATGGGAGGTGACTGGGCAGACTTGGGTTTTCGGTGAGATGATTCAAGCTCATGCATGGAGCTCACACTTCTGGGATCAGTGTCTTCGGTGTGGCTCAGGACACAGACATACTAGGCACTGCCTTCCTGTCCAGTCCACATCACGTCTCCACACCAGCTACCCCTCCAGAGGGCTCAGAGTCCACCAGGTCATACACATTTGGGGCAGAAACTTGGTCTGCTCTCTGAACCATGGAAGGGTTCTTTCTGCTCCCCTGGCTGGGAAGAACTCCAACGATATTTTCATGGGTTTGCTTCCAAGGTTATCTCTGGGGCTCTGTGCCTGCTTGATTCCTGTGCTCCCAGAAGACTCGCTGTCTATTTGCTTTTAGACTAAGAGCAGTAGATAGAGAGAGGGAGAGACAGGAGGCTGGGCAGTGGCACAACCAAGCACACATAGTACAAAGCACAAGGACCCACACAAGGATCTGGGTTTGAGATCCCACTCCCCATCTGTATGAGGGCTTCTTCATGAGCAGTGAAGCAGGTCTGAAGATTTCTATCTTCCTCTCTCACTTTCTATCTTCCCCTCCCCTCTCAACCTCTCTCTGTCCTATCCAATAAAATGGCTGCCAGGAGCAGTGGAGTTATAGTGCCAGCACCCAGCCCCAGCAATAATTCTGAAGGCAAAAAGAAAGAGAGAGAGGAGACACAAAAGAGAGAGACACCACAGCACTGCTTCACACTCATGAAGCTTCCCCATGCAAGTGCTTCCATGTATCGACCAGGAACTCAAATCTGGGTCCTTGTGTATGATAAAGTATTCTTTTTTAAAAATTATATTTAAAAGAAACATTGACAAAAAAATGATAGGATAAGAGGGATACGCCACATAATTCCCACCACTAGAACTCCATATTCCAACTCCTCCCCCGATAGCTTTCCTAGCCTTTATCCCTCTGGGAGTATGGACCCAAGGTCATTGTGGGATACAGAAGGTGGAAGTTCTGGCTTCTGTAATTGCTTCCCTGCTGAACATGGATGTTGACAGGTCGATCCATACTCCCAGCCTGTCTCTCTCTTTCCCTAGTGGGGTGGGGCTCTAGGGAAGCAGGGCTCCAGGACACATTGGTGGGGTCATCTACCCAGGGCAGGGAAGTCAGGTTGACATTATGTTAGCATCTGGAACCTGGTGGCTGAAAAAAGAGTTAACATATAAAGCCAGACAAATTGTTGACTAATCATGAACCTAAAGGCTGGAATAGTTCAGATGAAGATTTGGGGGTCTCCGTCTTATAGATAACTAGTAGGCCTATTTTAGTTATATTCCAAAGGGGCCTTGATTATACTATTTTTTTCTTTTCTTTTCTTTTTTTTCTGAGCCTGACAACTGGTATGCAGGTGGATCCAAGTTATTGTCTGAGGAGATGATGTCATGGCTGGAAAAAGAACCAGAAAGCTGGATCAGGGAAGAGAGTAGCTCCCAAATACATGGAAGGCATATAGGTACTGTTGACTGCAAACCCCATAGATTTGATCTGATCTGGGGCCCATATTCATCTTAACAGCCTATACACAATACACAATAGACCCCTTTGTGGACCCCCATAGGACCTTGCCCTCACCGTGAATCAACAACAGTAGAGAACATTCCATCCTCTGAAGGAAGGCTGGACAACATACTCTATTTTCTAACAGAGGTAGATGGGTCCTGAAATTGAGGCAGCTTGGAACATTCCCACTCATGACTACAGAATGTGTGCTCAGACCTACAGGGATGCAGAGGTCACAAAGCATTCTTTCTATTGGGCAATTATCTCTCAGACCCCAGACCCTTATTTCATCTTGGTAAGCCCAGGGGACTTTCTTTAAGATAGAAAATGAGACAGGAAGTCTATGGTCCATTTATAAATCTTTGTGGGTGGCTGAGGCCCCAGGACCCAAGGTCTGTAAGGGCACTAGGTACTGCGTGTGCCCCAGCACCTCTAAGCAACCAACATCCTGTTAAGTCCAAGGGAGAGGGTGACCCTTTCAGCTGGAAAAAAGAAAGAAACAGTCTTTTCCAGAATCCAGGCTTTTCCCATAAGTGTATGTCTTGCCCAGGACAATGTCAGCTCTGCCATGGGAAGAATGTGGGTGCCATTCTGGGACCAGGGGTGAACCCTGATAATATTCATTCACATTTTAAAATTTCACACTAGATGGGGCCAGGCAGTGGATCCATGTACAAGGATCCAGGTTAGAGCTCCAATTCCCCATTTGTAAAGGGGCACTTCATGAGTGGTGAAGCAGGTCTGCAAGTGTCTATCTTTCTCCGTCTCTATCTCCTCATCCTCTCTCAATTCTGTTCTATCAGGGGATAAAAACTATAAAGAATAACAAATAAATAAATAAGGAAAAGTGGCCACCAGGAGTCTGGGATTCACAGTGCCAGCACCGAGCCCCAGTGCTAATCCTGGAGGCAAAATAAATCAATAAATACCGTAAAATTTCACACTAGAAAAAAAAGCCTCAAACATGGCAGTGGTAGTAACTGAAAGGAGATAATTCAGATAGAAAAGGGAGGACACTCAAAGAGTATCCCAAGAAGATACAGGGTAAGTATCCACCATTTCTGTTAGAAAGGACGGAGAGGGTTGAGTGCACATGTTACTGTGTGTAAGAACCTAGGTTCAAGTTCCTGGGTCCCCCCTGCATGGGAAAGCTTCATAAGTGCTACAGGTGTCTCTCTCCCCCTCCCACATCCCCTTCCATCTTAGTTTCTCTCTATCAGTAAATGAATATATATATATATATATTTTTTAAAAAATACAATAAAAAAAGAAGAATAGAGAAACTAGGAAAGGAAACAGTGTCTTGATGGTGCAGACACCAGGAGGAGGTGTCAAAGCAGGGCTGGCAAACTCTCTTGCAAACAACCAGAGAAAATACTTCAGGCTTCTCAGACACTGAGGCCTGTATATCCTGACTTTGTCTCTGGGTGGTCAGGTCGCCAGTGGTGGACCAGTTGACTGAGCTCCCACAAAAACTTCACTCACAAACAATCAGAAAAGGACTGGACCCTTGGTCTACGCCTTGCAGAACTCTGAGGAAACAGAAGCTCTATGGTTAGGAGTTGACTCACCTGGTAGAACACACCTTACTGTGCTCGAGGACCTGGGTTCAAACCCCAGCATCACAGGTAGCACAATGCACAGCAGATGCTGTGGTGTCTCTCTGTCTCTTTGTACTGGGCTGAGAAAGATGGCAGTCTGAGGTATGGAGCATGGGGCTGCACCTAGGGGGTTACACAGCCCCACAGAGAGAGCCTCTACATAGGCCATAGTCGGTAGCACCCCCAAGCTGGCTGGAGCCACCCTATTGCCTTACACATCTAAGCTTCCCCTTCATAATGGAAGCTGACAGAATGTAAATGAGTTTCTAAAGGAACCAACAAAAGTGGCAATTTTTCTCATTTAATCTTCAGATGAGCTGTCTGTCTCCTGGGTGCACAGTCTCATTAGAATTCAGAGACTAATTTTGTCCATCAACAGGAGATTATTGGTATGAGTGAGTTTGGGGTGTCCTCCAAGCAGGACTGGCTCCTAGCATGGAGGTTGGCAGCATCCCCTCTTACCCTCCAGCCCCCAGCCCCCAGCAGGAAGAAGCAGAGCCCTGCACACAGTCATGGCAAACTGGGCCCTGGGACCAGCTCAGCTGTTCTGAGCCTCCAGGCTTCTGTCTCTTTCCTCCACCAGACACCCTACTGCAGAGGAACATGAAGTGAGCAAGCTGCCACAGATGGGACATCGAACCCTGCAGTCCACAAGGCTGGCTCCCTGGGTGTACAGAGACCCTCTGAGTGCTCTCAGCCTCAGGGAGGAGGATGTATAGGGTCGGAACTGTTACTGCAGGTGGCATCCAGCCTTTGCCTCCAGGGCTGCATTCCATCTCCATGGAAGCCCCTGGAGGATGGAAGCAGGTGCTCGACTTGAAGAGGAAGGCCCTTTCCAACAGGGTCACCTGGCCTTCCATCTGTGGGATCAACCTTGGGTGAGAGCCAGGGCTACAGTTCTTAAGTCCACAGCCTTGGTCCCCATGCTTTGTTCCCTGGTGCTCCTGGGGGACTGTGGGGAGAAGTCCATATCTTAGAGAAGACAGAACCTTGTCTTGGGGCATGGTGGCCCTTGGCATGAAGGAGTGGCAGCGGCTATTTCCACCCCTGTCCTAATCATCCTGGACGTCCAAGGCACTGCAGAGCCCAGCCTTCCTAGGTGCTGGAAAAAGTAGAAGTAGAACACTTTGCTCAATACAGAGTGCCCTGCACACCGTGCCTTACCCCACTCCCAGCACAATCACACCCCAGGGGCCAGTGCCTACCCAGAACCTTCCCACTCACAGAGGTTTCTGTCTTCCTTTGCAGCTAGGGAGACTTACCCTGCCCCAGGACACCAGCATGGTGACTGTGACAGAGGTCAACATTCAGAGCCACCCCCCAACAGGAGGAGAAGCAGTCAGCTGGGTCAATGCAAATGTACTGAGGTTTCAGGAAGACAAACACCACAAAGACACCAACATGGATATGGCAGGATGATGAAAAGGGACTGTGACATAGCTGGAGGACTCCATGATCACAGTGTTCCTATCTGCTGAGCACCTAACTTTCCATACCTTCCACCTGTTTCAGGGAAAGGTTTCCTATAAGCTCGCCACGCCCACTCATGCAGATGAAATTAAGACAGGGAATCTATTCCACAGGAGGGAAGCCAAGTCCCCTAGAACATTCTGAGGTGCCACAGCTCAGAACTGGCACCCCGATGGAACAGCAGTGTCTCAGGAAGTGCTGCACCCAGTCATCAAGCTGATGTAAGGTGCTGCCTGAGGAAATCACTAGAGAAGGAAGCAGTTCCCAGAGCATTGAGGAAGCCCGTGAGAGAGATAAAAGACAGGGCTTCCATCTCCATAAGCATGACCAAGGGGTTAACTAGAAATCCTCCTGCTATGGACCCTCGCAAACACCCTACAAATAATGGTGATGATTAGAGCACCCTGGTCAGGAGAGTCTGAGAACAATGCAGTTGCATTAGTTCCCTGAACAAGCAAGGAAGCAAGCAAGGCGTGAAAACCCCACCCACCACAAGTGGTAGCCAGCACCTCTACCCAGGAGATGGGCTAACAGAGACTCTTTGGGGCAGGTGACTCTTTGAGTGGAATGGGAGAAATAGAAAGCCCTTCTGTGCTAAGAGCACAAAATACCAGACTATACTCTCGGCAAATGAGGTCCACTGGAGTATACTCCTACAAAGGGTTCAAAGACTGTTCCAGCCCTGGGAGTTCTCTTCTATTCTAATTTGGAGGTGACATAAGGGACTGCAGGGCATCATGGGTAGCTAATGAGATATAACTCAGCATGGCCTTGATGAGGCTGAAGATCTTCAACAGGACTACGTTCCAGAGGAAGAGTTGGGGTGAGAAAGAACCCACTGGAAGGCTGGGGTAGTGTGGGGGACCAGGAGTGGTGCTGAGCCTGAAGTCCATAGCTGAGGCAATTGGCAGACCTCCAGCACACTTCCCTTTTCCTGTATTCATCACTGGAAGAGCTTTCACTGTACAGTTAACTAGATCTCTGTTCTTTGTGTGTCCTAAGAACTAGTGTTATTATCTTTCAGCTAGATTTTTTTTTTTTTTGCCTCCAGTTGTTGGGGCTTAGTGCTTCACTGCTTCTGGTGGTCTTTTTTGTTTTTCCTTCTTATTCTTTTCATTTGGTAAGACAGACAGAAATTGAGAGGCTAAAGGAAGATAGAGAGAGGGAAAGATAGAAACATGCAGACCTGCTTTATCCCTTGTGAAGTGACACCCATCCTCCCCACCCCACAGGTGGGGGGATCAGGGGCTCGAACTGGGATCCTTGTGCAGCTCCTTGCACTTAGTTCTATGCACTTAACCAGGTTCACCGCCACCCAGCCCCCAGTGAACTCTTTTTTTTTTTTTTTGAAAGAAAAAGCACAAATGTTCAGTGTAGCAAATGTCAGTTTGGGGGGCTGGATGGTGGTGCATCCAATTTGTCATACATGATATCATGAGCAAGGATGCAGGTTCAAGCCCTCCGTCTGCACTTATGGCGGTAAGCTTCACTCCAGAGCAATGAAGCAGGTCTCTCTTCTCTCTCTTCCTCTCAACTTCTCCCTCCAATATCAACTTCTCTCTATCTTGACAAGTGGAAAAAAAAAAAAGGAAAATTTGGCTACAGGAAGTGACAGATTTATCATACAGGCTCTGAGCCTCAGTGATAACCCTGGTGGCAAAAAAAGATAAATTAGTAAAATTAAAGTTTTAAAAACAAAAATGGCACATATAAGCAAAGGTGAAGAACTAATTGAAATAGACAGTTTTCAAAAACTTTCACCAACAAATATTATTAGACGATATAAATCAATCATGGTTGACAAACAATAAAATTATAAACAAGTAATCTTGCAAATTAAAAAAAAAAATCAAAAAGCCCAGATAAGGGAGCAGGTGGTGATACACTCAATTAAGCACACGTATTACTAAGTGCAAGGACCACTTTCAAGCCCCACATCCCACCTGCGGGAGGGACGCTTTCCAAAGGGTGAAGCAGATATGCAGGTTTCTCTCCCTCTCTTAGCCTCCCTGTTCTCTCTCAGTTTCTCTCTGTCTCTCGAGTAAAAGTTAGAAAGGAAAAGAAAGAAAAGAAAAGGAAAGGGAAGGAAAGGGAAGGGAAGGGAAGGGAAGGGAAGGGAAGGAAAGGAAAGGAAAGGAAAGGAAAGGAAAGGAAAGGAAAGGAAAGGAAAAAGGAAAGGAAAGGAAAAGGGAAGGAAAAGGGAAGGGAAGGAAAGGAAAGGAAAGGAAAAGAAAGGAAAGGAAAGGAAAGGAAAGGAAAGGAAAGGAAAGGAAAGGAAAGGAAAGGAAAGGAAAGGAAAGGAAAGGAAAGGAAAGGAAAGGGAAGGAAAGGGAAGGAAAAGGGAAGGAAAGGGAAGGGAAGGGAAGGGAAGGGAAGGGAAGGGAAGGGAAGGGAAGGGAAGGGAAGGGAAGGGAAGGGAAGGGAAGGGAAGGGAAGGGAAGGGAAGGGAAGGAGCCAGGAGCAGTGCATTCATAGTGCCTGTGGTGGTGGCAATTAAAAAAAAAAGACCAAATAATTTCACCAATCTATAAGAATATTACTATCACTATTGCCATGCTACTTTCATTGTTATTTTGATTTGCATGCCCAGGACCTCTTATATGTGTGGTTTTATTATACCTGACTTATTTCATTTTATTTCAGATATATATAGAGGCAGAGGGAGATACAGACACCTTCTGGAACTTTCTCTGGTATCATGACAGTTTTGTGTAGCATCAAGATTGAAACCCAGGTCACTAACATGGCAAAGCACATACCCTGCTAGGTGAGCTATCTTTCAACACCTCACCAAATCTTTTAATAACTACAAAGCTTACTGCTTCTTAATATGCTTAAGGTCATAAAGAAAGGAGGGCATCCGCTAAGTTCTGTTTGTTACAAAGGGATGAAATTCACAGCAGCATAGGAAAAGGATTCAAAATGAAAATATAGATCACTTATGAATACTAAAGCAAATTCTAGACTTTTTAAATCTACAAGCAATAAAATAGAATATTTACAAACACAAATCCAAAACAGGTAAAACACCCAAAGTAACATGGCTATTATAATTTACTCCAGGTATGTAAGGATTGCTTAATTCTAGAATATATTTATATAACCTACACACAGTATTCATCAACATCAAGAAAATCATAGGATTATCTCCACAAAAGTCAAAGACTATTTAGCAAAAGTCAATATTCATTTCTTACTTGAAATAATCTATCATTGAGTCAACACTAATTTTTAAAAATCAACAGTATTTTTAAAAGATCTACTTATTTAAAAAATGGAAGTGCCTTATGATACAACAAAACCGCTTTTAGGAATTTACCCAGTGGATACTCAAACACTAATTAGAAGTGACATATGGACCAGGGGAGATAGCATAAAGGTTATGCAAACAGACTCTCATGCCTGAGGTTCTAAAGTCCTAGGTTCAATCCCCTGCACCACCATAAGCCAGAGCTGAGCAGTTCTCTGGTATTTCTCTCTGTGTCTCTCTTTCCCTCAGCACCTCTCCCCAAAAATAAAAAAATAAATAAAATATTTTAAAAAATTGAACTTTTAAAAAACAAGTGATATATGCACCCCTATGTTCATAGCTGCATTATTCACAATAGCCAAAGAATGAAAGTAGCCTAAATGTCCTTCATCAGATGACTGGCTAAAGAAGTGATGGGTCTTTTGGAACATACCTAAAATAGACATACTAGCTTTTTCCCAAATGGAGGCCCCAAATTTTCATCTGCAATATTACAGTCTTTAGGTTCATGATTACTCAACAATTTGTTCTGCTTTATATCTTAACTCTTTTTCAACCACCAGGTTCCAGATAAAACCATGATGCCAACCTGACTTCCCTGAGAAGACAACCCCACCAATGTGTCCTGGAGCTCTACTTCCCCAGAGCTTTGCCCCACTAGGGAAAGAGAGAAACAGGCTGGGAGTATGGATCGACCTGCCAATTCCCATGTTCAGCAGGGAAGCAATTACAGAGGTCAGATCTGCCACCTTCTGCACCCCACAATGACCTTGGGTCCATACTCCCAGAGGGATAAAGAAAAGGACAGCTATCAGGGGAGGGGATTGGATATGGAGATCTAGGGTGGGCATTGTGTGGAAATGTATCCCTCTTCTCCTATAGTCTTGTTAAAATTTCCATTTTATAAATAAAAATTTAAAAAAAGAAAAAAAGACAGTAAAATCACCTGAAAACTTACAAGAAAAAAAAAAAAAGAAGAGGAAGAAGTTTTGGGATATTTGCTCCACGGAATACTACATGGAATAAAAGATGATATTGTGTCCTTTGGGACAAAATGGACGGAATTGGAGGTGATTATGCTTAGTGAAATAAGAGATGAAAGGCAACACCAGATGGTTTTACCCATATGTGGAATCTAGAAATCAGATTTGCACAAACTTGCCAAAAGAAAAAAAAAGGTCTAAAGGAAACAGAAGCAAGCAAACTGTAAGACTTGTGAGAATTTTGGTGGTTATCTTTGGGAGGCCGGAGGGTGGGGATACGGGACTCTGGTGGTGTGTGTGGTGTGGAGCTATACCTTGTAATACTATAATCTAATAACAAACTATAACTAATTTAAAAGCATTTTTTAAAATCTACTTATTTTAATGAAACAGAAACAAATATGGCATTACATCACTACAACATATCTGGTGTCAGGGACCAAACTTGGACCCTCAAACAGTGAAGTTCTGAGCTCTTCCCCCTTCTTCACTATTGGTAGATTTTTAAAAAAATATTATCTTTATTTATGGGATAGAGAAAGTCAGAAATCAAGAAGAAAGGGGGAGATAGAGAGGGAGAGAGACAGAGAGATACCTGCAGCCCTGCTTCACCACTAACAGAGCTTTCACCACCTGCAGGTGGGCACTGGCAGGCTTGAACCTGGGTCCTTGTGCACTGTAACATGTGTGCTCAACCAGGTGCACCACCGCCTGGTCCTGATAGATTTTTTTCTCATTCTGATAAATATTACATATTTAATTCAGTAGCCAGCATTTCACTTAACAGAGAAACCTCACAAACATTTCCACTAAAGGTACAAACAGCATGAGAAACACAAAACACAAAAACACCTAATCTTTTCACAACCATTCGGCATTGTGATGGAGGTAACAGTCCATGCAATTAGAGAGAGTAATTAGAGTATTATTAACTGAAAAAGAGAAGTCAAGCCTATCTCAATCCACAGATGCTATGATTACCTGCCTAGGAAACACAAAAGAATAAAGTTTAGAAAATTACTAAGAGTCAGCTTGCCTATTTTTCAGGATTTCTCCCAAAGATCCTCTGGTTAGTGTGACACTCACTGACACATTACATTTAACAGGAAATCACAGGGGAATGAGAGCTCTCTCCAGCAACAAACCAAAGTTGAATGACAATAAACACATATGGTATGTCTTGCATGAGGTTTTCAGCTGGCCCCTAGCGGCACATAAGAGACAAGGGCTGCATTTTCAGGAGTGGGATGCTCTGGCACAAATATTGTCTCATGTCCCTCATATGCATAGCTCCAAGAGAAAATATCAAACAAGTTATCAGAGCCAGGCTCATTGCAGTCTTCTTTGTGTGTCATCTGTACAGCACTGACTACCAGGTATTTATTCAAAGGCTAGTTTCCTCAAGGTATTTAGTTAAACTGCATCCAGAGTCTGACTACAGATCCAAACTTTGACAAGATCTACAGGAATACTTTACGAGAGTTGTCCATGTAGGAGTTAACAGTACAGAGAACTGCTCACCTTAGTGTTGCTTATAAATGTGTGTGAAGGGTCCTTTTTATCAGATAGATGATAGAGATAGACAGACAGATAGATAGACAGACAAAAGCAGACAGGATGATTGATGGATGGTTATATGGATATAGATAATATATTGAAGTACATTTTCCCCAGAGAGTCAGTTTCTGACATTATCAGCTATGAAGAGTGGTGTGTAAGGGAGGAAATGAGAGAGTCCTGAACATCTTAATACAGCGTGAACTGAGACATATATGTGTATGTATGTACATTCACACACATCATACATGCATGTATATATCAGCTAATAAAGCAAGGTTCAGAGCTGTATTTATAAAATGCTAATTTGGTACAAAGAGAATAATGCAAACATATCTACATACTTACATTTTCATAAAGAAGAAATTCATGAAAAACTAAGAACTTATTTTATTTATTTTTATTTTTACTTTTTATTCCCACCAGAGTGATTGCTGGGGCTTACACTATAAATCCGTCACTCTTGGTGGCCATTTTTTTTTTTTTTTTTTTTTTTTTAACACCAGAGCACTGCTCAGCTCTGGTTTATGGTGGTGCAGGGGAGTGAACCTGGGACTTAGGAGCCTCAGGCATGAGAGTCTGTTTGCATAACCATTATGCTGTCTCCCCTGCCCCATTTTTTCTTTTCTTTTCTTTTTCTTTCTATGATACTTGATAGGACAGAGAGAAAATGAGACTGGAGAGAGAAAAATAAGTCTTCAGATCTGCTCCATAGTTTTTGAGGTACCCCCATGCAGACGGGGGCAGGGGCTCAAACTCTGGTCCCTGCACATGGTGATATTCACACTTCTCTGCCTTCTAAGAACTCACTATAAAGGAGTCACCTAAAGGGAAAGGAAAGGGTTGGGACAGAAGAGAAAGGAGTGGAAGTGAGAAGTCAAAATCTTCTGACTTCTGACCCAAAGAAGTGTTTTGAGGGGACTAAGTGGTTATACAGCAGGTTAAGCGCACATGGCGCCAAGCACAAAGACCAGAGTAAGGATCCCAGTTCAAGCCCCCAGCACCCCACCTGCACGGGGGTTCACTTCACAAATGGTGAAGCAGGTTTGCAGGTGTCTACCTTTCTCTCTTCCTCTCTGTCTTCTCCTCTCTCCATTTCTCTCTGTTCTATTCAACAATGATGGCAACAATAACAACAACAATAACAAAATAAAAAATGCTGCCAGGAGCCGTAGATTCAGAATGCAGGCATGGAGCTCCAGCAATAACCCTGGAGGCAAAAAAAAAAAGTGTTTTGGGAGCCGGGCAGTAGCGCAGTAGTTGAGCACAGGTGACAAAAAGCACAAGCACCCGCTTAAGGATCCCAGTTCAAGCCCCCGGCTCCCCACCTGCAGAGGCATCGCTTCACAAGAGGTGAAGCAGGTCTGCAGGTGTCTATCTTTCTCTCCCCCTCTCTGTCTTCCCCTCCTCTCTCCATTTCTCTCTGTCCTATCCAACAAGGAGGACATCAATAATAATTACAACAATGAAAAAAAAAAAACAAGGGCAACAAAAAGGGAAAATGAATAAATAAATATTTTAAAAGTATTTTTATATAAAAAGTGTTTTTATTGGGCGGTGGGAATTGTGTGGAGTTGTACCCCTCCTACCCTATGGTTTTGTTAATTAATCCTTTCTTAAATAAAAAAAAAAAAAGGTTAAGACAAACCTCATAGCTTAAATGATCAAAAATAAAAAAAAGTGTTTTTATATAATAGCTAAATATATTAAACCTCAAGGAGAAAAAGTTCCCTATGATTTGGAAACAAACACCTAAGTGTGCATTTCACTCCCAGGAGGTGACACGACCCTGAGACATCAGGCTTATAAAGGACGCCGTCACCTCTCACGCTACTGGGCCCCAATCACACGTGCAGAGAGCTGGTGTGAACTGCACAGGGAATCTGTGTCCACCAGGCAGGGAAGGTAGTGGGATGCTAAGCATCCTGTGTACTGCAGGTAAACTTGGTAGGTGCTCAAGATGTGTCAGCTATCTGGATCTGCTCTCCAGTTTTGCTAAGAGCTGGACTTAGGCATCTGTGGCCACGTCCACAGGGAGTCCAGCCCAGACAGCAAGTTGTGCCCTCCCTGAGTTGAACCTGCCTTGCCCTGTGATTCACCTACAAATGCTCAGCCTCCGCAGCTCCCAGTCCTGCCCTCTCAGTCACAGCCGAAGCAGATGCCCCCCAAACTTCCCTTCACACCCTCCCCATCTTACATCCACCTTCACATCTGAATAAGTCTCACCTGCCTCTGATAGAATCTCAGATGCTTCTGTTCACACCTGAGCCTCGGCTCTGTCAGGTGAAGACCCTCCTGCATCCAAGTCTCAGGATATTGCCCCCTGTTACTCCCTGGGGTGAGACCTTGCTGGGCAGCCTTGGCTGCAGGCACACAGGCTCCCCCGCTCCCCTCTTACTGGGGTCCCCTCCAGTTCTGGGAACTCACAAAACCCTCCCTCAAAAGACATGGAGCAAATTGGAGTTGAGGGGGAATCTAAAGCTCAGGGTGTGAGGGGCAGATTGGCCTGTCTGCCTTTACCGGGTTCGGGTTCTAGGAATCTAGCTCTCCACACTCCTAAGGAAGCCAATCTAGCCTCTGAGGCTCATTTCCGGGCTCTGATCCTACCCACCCGTGGCTGTGGCCGAGAGCTCTGATGGACGCTAATGGGCATCTCGGGGAGAAGGTAATCTGTTAATGTTCTCCAAGAGGTCTCGGCCAGGCTGCTTCTTACGAGCGCACCTGAGTCAAATCCCTGCTCATCCCCCGCCATGAGGAGTGTTTGATTAGGCCTTTTTGTGATGGGCTCTGGAGGAGGCCTTAAATCTGATATTTTGGAGAAGGACCAAGCCAACTCAGCTTAAGGGTGGGGGTCTGTAGTCAGGAAACTCTTGGGTCCTAACAGTGCACAGATAATAGCCCTGCAGAAGCTGTGTGAGTCAGTGGGGGTGGGTGGATTCTGGCCCCCAAGAGTCCTCTGAGAAGAACCAGAAGCCATGAGCCTGGAGTTGAGACTAGGACAAACAGGGTCACTGTCCCCAAGACAAACTCTATTGATTGGGCTGTGGGGTTTCCCCCAGGATAGTCAAGGTGGAGAGCAAGTTTCACAAATTCATGCTCTGTACTCAGACACCCGTGCTGGATGGACCCTGGCCTACATCACCCAGTTTCGAGAGGTGGTGACCACAGCTGGGTGAGGCTACAGGATGGCTAGGCTTTCTGAGCAGAGCTCCATAGTCAACTGCCCTGCTCCCCACTGGGAATTATTGCCTCCTATTACTGGGGCTCCCCAATGGTCGAAGAAGGATCAGAGTGCTTCACCAGCACCCGGGGTGGGGAGGGAATACTCATTCTCTCTCCAGCTGCACTCTGAACTCCTGCTAAGCTGGGCTTCCTTCCAAGGTGGCACAACCCTGAGTCCCTCAGCAGAACCATGGGAGCAAAGGAGTCACATGTCCATGTATCCAAGCCAGAGAGACTTCCTGGAGGATGTGGTCCAAGCTGAGGGCCTTTGTGCAGAAGAAGAGTGAGAGTCCTGTCCTCTATTCTGAGGGTCCATGGGAGTCTCTTTCCTCTCTCTCTCTCTTCATATCTCTCTCTCTTCATCTCTCTTTCACTCTCTCTCTTCTTCTTCTTCTTCTTCTTCTTCTTCTTCTTCTCCTCCTCCTCCTCCTCCTCCTCCTCCTCCTCCTCCTCCTCCTCCTCCTCCTCCTTCTTCTTCTTGTTGGATGTAGGGGTTCTACACTGGCACTACCCACAGTTCAGGTCCATGGAACATAGGGAACTTTCCTCTTGGGGAGGCGTCAGGATACAAAGGAGACAAAAATGCACATTCTTCCAAGAGGGTTAAGAGTGGCTCCCAGACAGGCTGGCACAGAAGACCACCCCCCAAGAAGGGGACAGGGAGTGCAGCCAAACCTATGCTCAGGAGCAAACAGAAGCTGGGTTTATGTGAATTTTAACCTGAGAAGAGCTGACTTGCTGATGACCCTGGGCTTGTCACCTTGTCCCTACACCTTTGTGTTTGGACCCTGCCATGCTGTGGCTCAGAGTCTTGAGCCTTCTGAGGAGGGGATAGACCTCTCCAAGAAGACCTGCCACAGGGAGCCCAGGATGAGCCTCTGCCTCTGGTACTGCCCAGAGCAAAGCCTGTGCAGCTGGTCCAGAGCCAGGAGCATGTCTGCTGTGAGAAGGCTGCACAGGGGCCGCCACCATCCATCTCCTTAATGAGTCCATTAGTCACGCGCAGGGCGACTTTGTCTGCCTGCACAGCCAAGCTGGCTGCCTCCGTGGATGGGGGCTGGCAGTCTGCTGTTTGGAGCTATGCAGGGGCCTAGGGCCTGAGAGCACATTTTTAACCCCCTTTTTATTGGGGGGGGATTAATGGTTTACAGTAAATACAGTTGTTGGCACATATGTAACATTCCTCAGTTTTCTGCAAAACATTCTCATCCCCAGCCTAGGTCCTCCTCCACCATAGTGCACCAGGACCTGAAGGCCCCTTTAGCCCCCAAAGAATACTTTGCTTTTGTGCAGTACACCAACTCCAGTCCAAGCTCTGCTTTGTGTTTCTCTTTCTGTTCTTATTTTTCAACTTCTGTCCATGAGTGGAATCATCCCATATTCACCCTTCTCTTTCTGGCTTATCTCACTTAACATGATCCTTCAGGCTCTATCCAAGATAAGGGGAAGAAGGTGAATTCACCATTTTTAATAGCTGAGTAGTATTCCGTTGTGGATATAGACTGCAACCTGCTCAGCCACTCAGCTGCTGTTGGATGCCTGGGCTGCTTCTAGGTCTTAGACATTACAGATTATGCTGCTGTGAACATAGCTGTACACAGATATTTTTGGATGGGTGTGTTTGTTTCATTATGATATATCCCCTGGAGAGGAATGCAGGGGAGAAAATGCAGATCTATTTTTAGCTTTCTGAGAGTTCTCCATACTGCCTAAGAGTCCACATCTGCAGCTTCTGTTTGGGACAGTTGTTCTCACTCATGGCTGCAAGTTGGAATTAGCTGGACAGTGTTTCTCTAGCTCTTGACACACAACAGGGTGAGCAGAGGCAGGTCCCTAACATCAGAGTGACTGCGGCCCCATCCAGACTGTGGGAATATGGACAAGGGGTGTGCAGGCCCCTCGACTCGCTGTAGAGCCTGGGCTTCCACGTCCACTTGCCCTAAAACAAGATGGCGGGTCTGGCAGCAGCCTTCTGGCAGGGGACACAGGTATCAGGGCTAGTTTGGAAACCCCAGGGGACCCTAACAGGGGACATGAGAGAATGACCAGTGATGATAAGGAATTCAAAAGCCCACCTCTGACTGCCTTAGACCAGTCACCCTGCTCCAGCCTCATTACCTGCAACTTGGAAGAACCAAATAAGACTAATAATAATAATAATAATAAATACAGCAGAGATTCTCGGCAAGTATAGAACTTGTACCCAGCAATGTCTTGACAAAGGGTATGTAAAACATAGTGTTCTGTGGTGTGTGTGTGTGTGTGTGTGTGTGTGTGTGTGTGTGTGTGTGTGTGCGTGTGTGTGTGCACATGAACATCCCATGGTGTGGCCACCCACTCTAGACTCTTGTAGATTCTCCTGGGTCCCTGAGGCACCCTCCACCCCCTTGCCCACCACCTGGACAGCAGAGACTCTGCTGGCATGACCTGATGCTCCCCCAGCTCTGCTCCAGCCCATCCTTGTTGCCTCTCATTTGTTTTGCTTTTAGCTGTTTGGGAATTTTTTTTATTACCATCCTGACTACTGCTGGGGCTTGGTGCTGACACTACAAATTTACTGCTCCCAGTAGTCATTCCCTCCTCCCTGCCCCCCTTTATTTTTTTCCTATTTTATTTGATAGAACAGAGAGAAATTGAGAGGGGGAGGGGAGGTAGAGAAGGAGAAAGATAAACACCTGCAGCCCTGCATCACCCACTTGTGGAGCTTCCCCTCATAGGTGGAGAGCAGAGGCTCAAACCTGGGTCCTTGTGCATGGTGATGGGTACCCCTCCACCTGGCCCACTTGGCTGTGCTTGCTGGAAGCAATCCTGCCCTGGACAGTCTGCCCATCAGGTGAGGCCGCCAGAATTCCCCCAGCTTCTCCCTCAGATGAAGATGTTGAGTGGAGCTGTCACATATGTGTGATGGCCCAGACGTTGCCACGAAGGAAGCCTCACCTGCTGGTCCTCCTTGTCCTTCCAGGCTCGGCAGAGACGGAGTGTCTCCCAACCCCCTCAGTGAAGACTCTACCATGCCATCCCAAGTGGGCATGTCCCATTGCTGAGCTCAGTTTCCAGAGACAGTGGGACTCTCTGAGCCTGGCCCTGCTGGACGAGGGGTTTTCTAGGAGACAGTGGGGGTAGGAAGAGAAGAGCTGACATGCAGAGAACATGGGAACCCCAGGCCCAGCCCGCCTGCAGATTCCTGCCACCATGGGGCAGCAAGTCTGACCTGAACACCCAAATCAAGCAAATCAGTGGGAAGTAGATCCCTCTCACTCACTTCCCCAAAAGGGACACTCCTGCCTGACAGGTCAAGGGCCCAGAGCATCCCTTTTGTGTGCTCACCCTGCACTGCATTGCTCCCCCACTTCCCTTTCTCCAACAGGGCCCACATCTGAGCCACAGACCCCTGGACATCAGTGTCAGCCATTCCCACACCAGGGTGGCACCACCTGCTAGCATCCTGATCCCATCAAGACCCTAAAAAGCCCATGCTTTTTCTGATGGAAAATATCTGAGTGCCTGCCTAGCAAGCTCTTCAGACTAGGGGGCACAGACTTCTGAAATCCTTCCAGTGCCCTGAAAGACTTCATCTTTTTATTAAATATGTATTTATTCCTTTTTGTTGCCCTCGTTTTACTGTTGTTGTCTCCCCTGAACCCACCCTCTGAAGATCTGCCCTACTCAGGGTCTTCTTTCCTGCAGTTGCTGCAGGGTCTTTCCTAGTCAGCAGGTCCACACCCTCCTTGTTGGACTAGGCAGCTGCATGGCTGAGCTGTGTGCTGTCCTGAGAAAGGGTGTGAGGGAGACTGGGCATAGGAGAACTGGTCCTTGGAGGGGTGCATACTGCTTTGCAAGAAGACACCTGTGTACTCCCTTTACTGTGAGTGGACATTAGCCTTTCAGCCTAGAATAAACTTAGGGGAAGAAGTCATTGAAGCCCAAATACTCTGTTCTGGGAGTTCTGTGATGGTCTACCTCTGCTGAATTTGCTCCTTCTCATCAGTTGCCATGGGGACACAGCCATGGCCATTTCCTCATCCTTCACACCAGAACCCTCACCACAGGGACCCTGAACCTCCTGACCTCAGTCCCCAGCTGAGAAGCTGCTCCTCTCTAATGCAGAGTGCAAGGGTGATGTCCATTACCGGCAGTGAACCCCTCCGCTACTTCTGCTTCCACTCTCTCCCCTGTACTGTACCCTCTGCTCCATGTTCAGCCTGGTAAGTATTCCAGGAAAACCTGCCCACGTTCCCTTCCCTCCTAATGCACGATGGTGCTGTTGTTTTCTCCCACTCAGCAGCTGGACCACCACTCCTAATTCGCCCAGTCCTCTCCCACGAATTCCAAGTAGACTTTCACACAGATGCACACACTGCCATCTGTTAATGGCTGGCAAGTGTGGAGAAGCGATTACCAGGAATGACAGAGAGTAAAAAGAGAGCCCCAACACTCCCCTAATGGTATTAGTGATGCCAGAAAACCACTTCTGTCCCCAGAGCAGTGCCCATGCTGACTGGTGCACTGTCCACTTCCACAATGTTCAGAGGGTCCCATGTGCCCTGGAGGGCTCAGCCCATGCTTTTCCTGATGGAAAATGTCCAAGTGCCTGCCTAGCAAGCTCTGCAGACTAGGGGGCACAGACCTCTGAAATCTTTCCAGTGCCCTAAAAGACTTCATCTTTTTATTAAATATTTATTTATTCCCTCTTATTACCCTCGTTGTTTTATTGTTGTAGTTATTGTTGTTGTTACTGATGTAGTTGTTGTTGGATAGGACAGAGAGAAATGGAGAGAGGAGGGGGAGAGAAAGATAGACACCTGCACCTGCACCTTCACCTTCACCTCCTGTGAAGAGACTCCCCTGCAGGTGGGGAGCCAGGGGTTCAAACCAGATCCTTAAGCCAGTCCCGCACTTTGCACCATGTGTGCTTAGCACACTGCGCTACCACCTGACTCCCCCTAAAAGACTTTTTACCAATCTTCTCAGCTACCGCTAGTAAAGCTGCTGTTTCTTCTGGGATAGTTCATTCTATCATACATGGCCTCTTTCCATCATCCCCACCCAGTCCTTCTACAACTTTGGGGAAACTTCAGGAAGCCAGGTAGAGTCCCTCCCTCCCTCTCTCCCAGTCCCACATCCACTTCCCTGGCCAAGCATCCATGTGCTACCCACCTCCGCTCTCAGCTCTGCCCTCCACCCTCCAGTCTCCACCCTCCACCCTATTGTGAAGACAGTGAAGTTTGTTAGTCAGATTCCTTTCACAGCCTCTGCTGCAAGGTTCTCCTGGCCTTCTCTCTGCCCACTGTAAGCTCTGCCTTCACCCCCCATGTACCATCACCTGGCTGAGTCTTCAGTGCCACAGACAGGGCCAGGTGTGGGATGCACCTGTGTGATTAGAGCTGATGCGACTTACTCGAAGGATCACAGATATGAGAACAGATCAGGAATATAGGCAGGGAATGGGGCTCCACATGAAGTCACCCCAGTTTGCTGGGGTGAGAGAAAGAAATCTATGGATTCTACATAATTTTTTGAATTTTTATTTGTGATGAATAGTGCTTTACAAGACTATAAGATTACAAGGTACAGTTCCACAAGACACCCGCCACCAAAGTTCTGTGCCCTTACTCTCCCAATAATCACCACAGTTCTCAGAAAGTCTTAGAGACAATTTGGCTAATTTTTTTTTTGCAAGTTCATAGGTTTCAATGTTTTATTATTATTTTTTTATTGTAGAGTAGGATTCCATGGAGCATGTATCCCATAACTTCTTTTGTTTCTGAAAGGTTTTTATTAATGATTTAATATTGCTTTACAAAATTATAAGATAACAAGGGTATAATTCCACACCATTCCCACCATCAGAGTTCTGTGTCCCCATTTCCTCGATTGGAAACTGCATTATTTCTCCCAAGGTCACAAATATGGGTTGATTAATATATATACATATACATATACATATACATATACATATACATATACATATACATATACATATACATATACATATACATATACATATACATATACATATACATATACATATACATATACATATACATATACATATACATATACATATACATATACATATACATATACATATACATATACATATACATATATTTCTTTTATGGTCCTGCCTTCTTTTCCTTTCTAAGTCATGCCTACACCTATTACTATTTCTGAAAGAGCTTCCTTTTTCTTCTTCTCTCTCTGGTTCCTTATGGACTTGGGGTTCAGAGCCCTCTGGTCATCTTCTCCTAGCACCCCCCCCCACACACACACCAGGACCCATAACTTCCTTATCCAGCCATCTGCCAATGTGCATCTAGGCTGTTTCTTTGACAACTGTGAATAATACCACCCTTCATGTGTGTTTCCTTCAAACACAGTTTACATGGTTCCCAGAGTAAACTCCCTACACCCCTAATGCTTACCTGGGACTTTTTTAAAGTTAACTTTAGCTTTTTAATTTTAATTTTAAAATTATCTTTATTTTTTTATTTATTGGGTAGGGACTGCCAGAAATGAAGAGGAAAGGGGATGACAGAAAGGGATAGAGACAGAGAGACACCTGAAACACTGCTTTACCACTGGTAAAGCTTTCCCTCTGCAGGTGGGAACCAGGGGCTTGAACCCAGGTCCTCATGCACTGTGACATGTGCGCTCAGCCAGGTGTGCCACCACCCGGCCTTCTTACCTGGGACTTTCCAGCACAGGTATGACAGTGAGACAGTGACCCTTCAAATCAGAGGACTCTTGGTGTCTCTTTCCAGCCCATCCTTGCCTCAGGGGGGCCACCATTGTGAATTCCAGCACCTAAGGCCAGTTTACATGCTTTTGAGGTCAGTGGGTGGGCAGCTCTGCTCATGGGGAACCACAAGCTGCACCTGCGACCCAGCCCTACTTTCTGGATCCCTGTTCCTTTTGGCCCAAATCCAGTAGCATGTCATGGGCAGGAGATGAGGACACATCCTCAGGAGACCCTGGGAGAAATCTGAGGTGTGAAGCCCTGAATTCCAGCCATACCTCTCTTGATGAGAAGACTGGAAATCCATAGGACGAAGCAAGATCAGAGATAAGTATCCTGCAGAGGTCATAGCTAGACTTTTGGGGGGTGGGAGAGCTCAGGCAGGGGGTCCTATTAGGATGTGTCCCCACACATGGTCCTTCTGATATCTGAACATAGTCTGCAAATTCCAGTTCAAGATTCAGGTTAACCAGGGACCTTTTCTTGTATGACTGGTGGAGGGGCTGCTCTGGGTGGAAGATGGTGTGTCTGGTCCCCAGGCCTGACCTGGACAGGTAGACTCTGGGATGTAAGAGGCAGGGACAGACCGACTTCCCTGGGGACAGCAGGAAAGAGTTTCTGAAGTCAGACTCCACCCCCTCAAGCTCAGACACTATCCCTTGAGGCTGGTGTGGTCCTGATCAGAAGGCGACACCCCTCACCTCCTTCAGCAGAAAGTAGGCATGGTCCCTCCCAGCCAGCACCCAGAAAAGCTGCAGCTCCTGGCTGGGTAGTGAGGCCCATGACAGGCTTTTCTTTGGCAAGAGACTGAAAGCAAGTAATACTCTTTGTCCCCAGTCATTGCTGAGCGATTATGCCTCTGCCTGTAATTGACCCTGCAGGGTGCTTAATCCCCACATTGTGCTGAACTGCACCGTTCCCCGTGGCCTGGGAAAACTCATCAGCCAGCTGGCCAGCCTCTGGACCCCTGCAACGTGCTTCCAAGGAAAGAGAATTCATAGGCCAGGCCCTGGGCCTTGAGCTCTGCTCACTGCCAGTTCACCAGGACTCCAAAGGCGGCGGTGGATAGCCTTTAATTTAGTCGTCAGAGCACTCAGAGGTGGCATTTATGGGAGGCAGAACAGAAGGAACCAGGAAGCCCCAAATTAGGGTCCTGAGGGGCCTTGCATCTAGGCCAGGCAGTGCTCCTCAAGGCATGGCTTCCTTTTGGGCTCAAGGGACTCTTGCCTGGAGGGTGGACAGACACATAGAATGAGAGACCAGCAGATGGCTGCCAGGGGTGGACTTGGCTGCCCACAAAAACCAGTCTCTGAGTTCCTGGTCACAACCAATTACTCGTTATCTGAATCGCCTAATGTGTCACTGTGTTTCCTGAAGCAGAAAATAAACATTTTCCTACTTCATGGAGCATGGCTAAGGTAACAACAGCAGCTCAGAGACTCCGCAGTACAGAGGTCCCTGCAGTGTGCCCAGGATCACGCTGCTTAACAGGTGCCAATCCTGAGAGGAGACTCAACGTTGCTCCTGGCCATATATTACTTGGACTCCAATGGCACTGGCTCCGTTGCTGTCCTCCTCATCCTGCCTGACAGTGAGCTCCCCTTCCCTCCCAGGTTAGAGAGAGAGGAGAGGCTGCTCTTCTCCACTGACATGGAGATGAAGCTTCTTTAATTCCAGACTCACCTTCCTGCCTAGAGAGAGACAGCCACATGCCATTAGCTTCAATACCATGCAGTTCTAGGAGCACATCACCTGCGGGGGGGGGGGGAGCTCTTTTTTTAATCCCCTGAGAGCCCCCCTATCAGTGAAAAACATCCATCCCTACAGCCAGGAAATAGCTCAACTAGGAGAGTGCACACTTGAGCATGTGTGTGGGCCCGGGTTTGAGCCCTCAGCACCATGTGAGAGCACCATGACTGGCAAGTTCTATGTCCTTCTTCTAGGCTTTTTTTTTTCTTTTAAGTTAAAAAAAAGTGAGAAAGTTCATTGGGAATTAAAATACTTTTTTTTAATAATGTGTTTCCCAAAGGTTTGGGGATTGGCAGGGTGGGGTGGTACCTTTTGAGAGGTTTTTAGATTTCAAATGTCATGAGTTAAATGTTCCACAAGTTTTTATGCTCAAGTCCTAGCACACAGCACCTCACCTCAGAAAGGGACTTGGTATAAAACAGGGTACTGGGAGCTGGGTAATGGTGGATCTGGTCAAGCACATATAGAATGAAGCACAAAGACCTGCACAAGAATCTGGGTTCCAGCCCTGGCTCCCCACCTACAGGGATGGGGGCAGGTAGCTTCACAAGCAGTGAAGCAGGTCTGCAGATGTCTCTCTTTCTCCTCCTCCCCACTCAAATTTTCCCTGCCCTATAAAAAAAATGGAAGAAATGGCCATCAGGAGCAGTGGATTTGTAGTGCCAATACCAAGCCCCAGCAATAGCCCTATAGGGAAAGAAAGGCAGAGAGAGAGAGAGAGAGAGAGAGAGAGAGAGAACAGGGTTATAAGAGATGTGATAGGGTGGAGGGTAGATAGCATAATGGTTATGCAAACAGAATCTCATGTCTGAGGCTCCAAAGTCCCAGGTTCAATCCCTCCACACCACCATAAGCCAGAGCTGAACAGTGCTCTGGTTTTAAAATATATATATATATATATTATATGTATAATATATACATACATATATATATATATATATATATATATATATATATATATTGAGAGAGAGAGAGAGATGTGATAACATAATCCTAGAGTTGGGTGGACTTGCTACAGCATGGCCATTGTCCTAGTAAGAAAAATTTTTGAAACACACACACACCACACACACATACACACACAGTCAGTTACATAGAGATAAAGAGACCTGGCCAGTGTCCCCAGAAGCTGGAAAGAAGGCTACAATCCAGGGCTACCAAGAGGCTTTGAGTTGCCCCCAGTAGAAAGAGAGTTGGAGGCACTGACCTGAGATCCTGTCCATGCTGCCTGGAGAGACTGTCTGAGAAAACAAGCAGAACACAGAGCTAGTAAAGCTCAGATAAGAGGACATGGGCAGTCTCACAGTGTGGGGAGATGCAAGCTGAGCTCTGAATCCTGGTAAGAAAGGAGCCACCAGGGACCTGGGGGTGAAGGAAAAGGGGAATTGGGTGCATCCCTGAACAGTGACACAGTTTCAGTTGTTTAAAAGTGACCTCTTACACTAAACCTTGGGGAAAGCAGATACACTATTCCAGGAGAATATTCTCCCCTTAATAATTTATATCCAAAGCCCAACATATAAAAAAAAATGTTCCAGGAATCTGACTGACCACATGAATAAAAAAGAGGAAAGCAGAGAGACTCAAAGGTAGTGAAGAACTTAGTGAAAATAATCATGACTAAATCCCTCAAGAGTGCACAACTGGGCAGTGGTACGCCCATTAGCGTGCATGTGTTATCACGCACAAGGACTTGAATTTAAGTTCCCAACCCCCCACCTGCAAGTGGGGTGCTTCACAAGCAGTGACGTAGTGCTAAACGAATCTCTCTGCCTTTCTTTTTTTTTAAATTTTTTATGGGGGATTAATGTTTTACATTCGACAGTAAATACAAGTTTGTACATGCATAACATTTCTTAGTTTTCCACATAACAATACAACCCCCACTAGGTCCTCTGTCATCCTTTTTGGACCTGTATTCTCCCCCCCCAACCCACCCCAGAGTCTTTTATTTTGGTGCAATGCACCAACTCCAGTTCAGGTTCTACTTGTGTTTTTTCTTCTGATCTTGTTTTTCAACTTCTGCCTGCTCTCTCCCTTTCTTTTCATTCCTTCTCTCTCATTTTCTATCAAAAGGAAAGTAAAAATATATGTAGTCACCAGGAGTAGTAGAGTCATCATGTAGGTGCCAAGCTCCAGTGATAAGCCTGTTGGCAACATAAACAAATAAACCAATAAGCAAACAAACAAACAAACTTAAAATATAATGTTTCAGACACCATGGGAAATTATAAAAATAAGAAAATGGGAGGCCAAGAACTAGAAATACAAATAATTAAAAAGTTAGAATTTAATAGATGGGGCGGAGTGATACCACACACATTACAGTATACAAGGACCCAGGTTCAAACCCCCAGTCCCAACCTGCAGGCCCACAGAGTAGAAGCTTCATAGGCAGCTCCCCCTCCTCTCTCCTCTCAAATTTTTCTCATTGTCTATCCAAAATAAATAAACAAAACATTTAAAAAAGAGTTCAACAACAAAAAAAAAGAGTGATTTTCTCAGAAGACTGGGTATAGCAGAAGAGAAAATTAAAGAAATGGAAGAGAGGTCAGCAGGATGCATGTAGATTTAAGTGCCTCTGGGGAGGATGGTACAGATCAGAAATGGTGAGCCACCTCTGGACGGGTGCAGAGCCAGAGTGAAAACGGGGCACAAGCAAAGCCAAAAGAAATAAGGACAACTGATTATGGGAAGTGATAAAAGTGCTCTGTCCTGTGGAACCTCAAGAAGCTTTATATACTTAGAAAAATTAAATATAAAAAACTAAATGTGCCTTCAAAAATAATGCAACAAACTCTGTAGTCAGGAAAGAAATTCTATTAAAAGAATCAACAACAGAACAGAGCTTTCTTTAAAGGCATAAAAGAACACATGCCAAAATATAATTAGTTATTTACAATCCTCTGGAAAAAAATTGTCAATTTGAAATTTCATAGCAAAATAACCATCCAAAGTAAAAGCAAATTAAAAGCAATTAAAAGAAACAAAATTTGAGATAATGTATTGCAAATAAAGCATGCTTTAAGAAATGCTTCCATGGGATGGAGAGACAGCATAACAGTTCTGCAAAATACTTATGCTTGAGGTTCTGATGTCCCAGTTTCAGTCCCCAGCACTGCCACATGCCAGAGCTGAGAAGTGCTCTAGTTTGAAAAAAGAAAGAAAGAAAGAAAGAAAGAAAGAAAGAAAGAAAGAAAGAAAGACTGTTGAATTGCCATAGGTAACGGAAAATAAGCTCACATAAAAGTATAAAATGTAGGAGCAATGATTAGCACATGGAAGAGTGGATTTACCACAAATTTAAATAAATGTTGTTTTATCAGAATAGTAATCATGATAATTAGAATTATTAAGAAAATTTATATACTATATAATGTGGTATTTATGACAATTTACTATAGAAGTATTATTAAATGTTTATGGTTACAGATTCATACTTATAAATATAGAGTTAAAGCTCATGTACTATAATGATAAAAGCAACTGCAATATTTACAATTATTGTAACAATTACATGTAGTTGGGTTGAAAAATTCATGGATTTTTAAAAATTTTTCTTTAATATCTTTATTTATTGGATACAGACAGCCAGAAATTGAAAGGGAAGGAGGTGGTAGAGATGGGAGAGAGGCAGAGAGACACCTGCAACACTGCTTCACCACTTGCAAAGCTTTCCCCCTGCAGGTGGGGACTGGGGGCTCGAACCCAGGTCCTTGTGCATTGCGACATGTGTTCTCAACTATGTTAGCCACCACCCATCCCTGAAAAATTCATGGATTTTATAAGAATCTCACAAAAAAAGTGAAGAAGCTAAATGCACACAAATTCTTGTGCTGACTAGAAGCAGTCTAATAGATAAAACTAGATACAATTATAGCAAGGAGGCTTTCAAAATATTTAGAGGGCTAGAAGAAGAATAAATAAAAGAACATTTTTTAAAAAGTAAAGACAATCAAGAATGAACAAAAAGAACAATTAAGAAAATGTGACATACAAACAGATAAATGGAACACAAGAGAGGCTCCCAGTAGTCTCCTATTTCAGTGGTTAATGAAATTTTCCTAAATAAGCCAAAATACTCAATGGGGGGAGTTCAGTCTTCAGTAAAGGATATTAAAAAGTCTGGCTCTCCTTGAGCCCGAGAGTAGACTCAAATTTCCATCCTATACCATATACAGCTAAATAGATTAGAGACTTAAATATAACCATAAAATATAAAATTCTAGGAGAAAGTACCAACACAAACTTCTTGACATTGATCTTGGCAATAGTATTTTTGGATTTGACACCTGGAGTGAAGGCCACAAAAACAACAGTAAACAAGTGTGTGTAACCCTAAAAAGTTCTATGAAGGAGCTGGGAGATAGCTCAGCCTGAAATGTGAAAAGTATGAAAAATCATATAAGAAGTGGTGAAAATGTGTCTACATTTCCAGGGAGAAAGAAAAAAAATCTTTGTCAAAAAATTATAAAAAATTATTTTAAAAAATCGGTAAATAAAAGTCAACTTACAAAAAGAAAAAATAATGTAAACTATAAAACGGTGACCCCCAACTCTCCATCTATTACAGCCTTTAGGTTTATGATTAGTGAACAGTTTGTTTGGCTCTATATGTTAACTCTTTTTTCAGACATATGGTTCCAGATACTAACATGATGCCAACAGGACTTCCATGGGCAGACGACCCCACCAATGTGTCCTGGAGACCCTGCTTCCCCAGAGCCCTGCCCCACTAGGGAAAGAGAGAGACAAGCTGGCAGTATGGATCAACCTGCCAACACCCATGTTCAGTGGGGAAGCAATTACAGAGAAGCCAGACCTTCCATCTTCTCTACCCCATAATGACCCAGGGTCCATACTCCCAAAGGACTAAAGAATAGGAAAGCTATCAGTGGAGGGGATGGGACATGGAGTTCTAGTGGTATGAATTGTGTGGAGTCATACTCCTCTTATCCTATGGTTTTTTGTCAGTGTTTCCTTTTTATAAACATATATTTTTTAAAATGTAAACTACATATACAGTAGTAGATAATGATTAAAACTTTGTAAGAAACTCATATAACTTAGTAATAAAATAAAACTGTTTTTAAAATAGACAAAGAACATATGTAATTTTCCAACCCTCAAAGGGCATCCATGCTGTCCATAGTTCTGTGAAATACGAAATGATGTGTGATAGGGCCAGACAGTGTCACCCCTGGAGAGCACTCACATTACCACGCAAAAGGACCCAGGTTCACACCTGGGTTTTAGGAGGGGTAAAGCAGAGTTTCCGGTGTCTCTTTTTCTCTCTTCCTTTCTACCTCCTTCTTCTCTCTCAATTTCTCTCTGTCTCTATCAAAAAGAAAACAAGGAGAAGGAGGAGGTAAAGAAAGGGGGGAAGTGTCATTGGTGGATTCATAATGCAGGTATCAAACACCAGCAATAATTCTGGTGACAAAATCCATGCATTCATTCATTCAACATCTGGACCTAATCTGTGATTCCATCGTATATTCACAAAAATCAAACTCTATGTCAAGTTATACTCCCTTTATCAAGATATACTTGGATTAACATTTCAACATATAAACACTCACAACTGAAGACTATCCTTGACACTGTCTTCTCTCCTCTTTTCTCGTGAACCAGCAAATAGCTAAACCTTGCTGCGACTTCTTAAAGTTAAAATAAGTGTTAAAAATGTCTAGATAGCTGTATGTCTATGTTGGTAGGTATAACAGTATGAGCAGAGCTCATAAAAATCATTAAACCAGGCTTAATTTAAATAAAAACGTCTTCTCTGAAAACAACTGTTAGGATACTGGAACAACAAGCCACACACTGGGAGAAGATATTTACAAAACACATCTCTGGTAAAGAGCTTGTGTCTAAAATGTAGAAAGAATTCTTGAAAACCCTGCAGTAAGCAAACAACCCAATTAATTAATAACCCGTTGAGTATTTGGGACTTCAGGTGAAGACCTGAGCAAATAGCTCACCAAGGATGAAGCCAGTTGCCTATGAGCATGTGAGAAATGGTCTGCATCCTTTTTCCCTGAAGACCTGCAAAGCAAAAACCAAGCGACACCACTACGTACCTTCAAAGGGAGGGACAGACAGTGACAGGGAAAGCCAGCTGTCTCCTGGATGTCAGAACCACTTTTCTGAAAGGGTTCTGAAAGCCTAAGCAGCATGGACATAATTGGAACCTGGGAGGCAGATGGAACAGTAGTTAAACTGTCCTCTAGTTGAGCATGTACTTCCAGCCCGAGACTGAATGCTCAGGGTCCTGCAAGCCAGGCACTGTTATTGGAAACTGAAGCAAATGGAAGGAGGTGGGCTCTCACTGCTGCAGGGGGGAGGTTTAGCCTACTCCAAACGCAGATGGTGTGTATGACTTGTAGACACGCACACAGATATTGCTTGGACCTATGAGCTGAAAGAGACCTAGAAGCAAAGAGCTCTTGGTAGCAAAAACAAATAACAACAACAACAAAAACTAGATCTTGATTTTTAGTACCACACTCCAGTTAAAGACACAGAGCTCCTTGGGGAAATAACTGGACCAGGACTAGGGCAATAAAGATCACCTCTTTAGTGCCAGGAAGTAAGCAAGCACTTAAAAAAAAATAGAAGCAAAGAACCACATGATGAGGATACATCAAAGCAACACAGAACCCAGTTGAAAGAACTATCACAGCCAAACTGGAACAACCTGAGCTACTAAAGAAACAGAGAATTTCATCACTCAGGAATCATGTTAAGAGAGATAAGCCCAAAAGAGAAGGATACACAGGGGGTGGTCTCACTCATAGGTGGAACTTAAACAAGAACAGAAGGGGGAAAGGGAAAGTAAAGCCTGTATTGAGTTGGATGTACTGCACCCAAGCAAAGGACTCTGGGGAAGGAGGGCAGGGAGGGGGTTGGAGGGGGATTTGGAGTCCTTGTTCCTGATGGTGGAAAAGGATCTAAGATAGGATGAGAGAATTTAGCACACGCTTTTCATGGTGAGATGAAAAATTTTACCTATGTGTCAATAATTGTATCATAAACCATTAACCTCCCAATCAAATGAAAGATAGGATTACAACTCAAAACTCTTAACTAAAGATCCACAATCCATACCGTTATAAATGAATAATTAGTGCAAGACAAATCCCTTGTGCAAAGCAATCACAAATAATAGATGCAGGCACTCACCCTCAAGGGGGGAGGGGCAGGCTGCTCCTACCGCTGATATATGGCCATTCTCAATGACATATTCCCAGGGAGGAGAAGATTGAAAGGAGAAAAAAAGAGGAAAGTTACAGTGGAGAAACCTGACAGACAGACCTCAGCACGGGGACCAAGGTCAACACCACAGTGATCAGTCATGTTGACGGCACATACCCTTGATATGCTCTCCCTCCAGAATAACAATAACCAAGAAGAAAGAGCAAATTCCAGTAGAGGCAGAATCTATGCAACACCTGCCCAGTTCTCAGCCAACTGTCAAGGTCATTGAGAATAAGGAAAGTCTGAGAAACTGTCCTTCCCCAAAACAGAAAGAGCCCAAGGAGACAGGATTGATGTAGGTGAATTTTGGATGAGATCTAGGACAAGGATAATGGACATGTGATTTAAAAGGAAGGAAGGAAGGAAGGAAGGAAGGAAGGAAGGAAGGAAGGAAGGAAGGAAGGAAGGAAAGAAAAAGGGGACAGAGAGAGAGAAAAAATGGGGTCAATAGTGATGCACCTGGTAGAGCACATATGTTACTGTTTGGGGGGAAAGAGGGGAAGGGAAGGCTTGACACTTGCTTCTCCCCATTCTAAAAGTTCCTCATGCATTGTCTCAACAAAGAATGGAGGAGAGAGCATGATTTTCAGGAATTTTAAACTTTATTCACGAAAACTTAGAATGTTTACTTGTTAGAAGATGAGAGAAAGAGAGACTGGCAGAGAGAGAGAGTACAAATCTGAGTTACCACTTACATGATGGCCTGGACAGAGCACAGACTTGAAGCCAGAAGATCACAGATCTAGCTTTTAAAACCCAAGCCCCACCTCCACCTTTCAAAGCTACACCTGTAACCACTCCTATTTTCTGGGCAGTACCCTCCAGCTACCACCTGTCCCACTACATTACCATGCACAAGCCCCCCTGCTCCCCACCTGCTGGGATAAACTCTATAAGCAGTGATGCAATGCTTCCAATGTCTCTCTCCTTTTCTGTCTGCCCTCTCTCTCAATTTCTCTCTGTCCTATCAAATTAAAAGGAAAAACAGGGGTGGGGGATGGCTTTTAGTAAGTGGTATATTTATCATGCAGGTACTGAACCCCAATGATAACGCTGGTGGCAATTAACATTTTTAAAAAAATTTTATTTATAAAAAGGAAACACTGACAGAAACCATAGGGTAAGAGGGCTACAACTCCACACAATTCCCACCACCAGAACTCTGTATCCCATCCCCTCCCCTGATAGCTTTCTATTCTTTATCCCTCTGGGAATATGGACCCAGGGTCATTATGGGGTGCAGAAGGTGGAAGGTCTGGCTTCTGTAATTGCTTCCCCGCTGAACATGGGTGTTGGCAAGTTGATCCATACTCCCAGTCTGTCTCTTTCTTTAACTGGTGGGACAGGGCTCTGGGGAAGTGGGGCTCCAGGACACATTGGTGGGGTCATCTGCCCAGGGAAGTCTGGTTGGCATCATGTTAGCATCTGGAACCTGGTGGCTGAAAAAATAGTTAACATATAAAGCCAAACAAATTGTTGACTAATCATGAACCTAAAGGTTGTAATAGTTCAGATGAAGAGTTGGAGGTGTCTATTTTGTAGATAGTAGTCCTATTTTAGTTATATTCCAAAGAGCTCATGACTATACTAGTTTTCTTTCTTTCTTTCTTTCTTTCTTTCTTTCTTTCTTTCTTTCTTTCTTTTTTCCCTGAGCCTGACATCTGGTATGCAGGTGGATTAAAGTTATTGTCTGGTTGTCTGGGGAGATGATGTCATGGCTGGAAAAAAGACCAGAAAGCTGGATCAGGGAAGAGAGTACCTCCCAAATATGGGAAAGGTGTATAAATATTGTTGAAATGAACAGGGAAATTTGTACTGATATGTGGGTGCAAGTGATTGACAAGGGTGCACAGGTAGTAATGTCTGGTTGTTAACGGTGTTGACTCAGAGAGCGAGGTCTGGCCAGTTCTCACAACCCTGCTAGTTTCTTTACACCTTGCAGCTTCAGGGCTCCTTTCAGCTCAGGTGTTATGACTGAATGCTTCTTTGAGATTTCAGAATGGCCGCTGGGGAGCACAGACCCATGAGCTACATTGCCTTCAAAGAATGTGCTACATTTAGATGCAGGTCCTTCCTCCCTCACCCCACTAAACCCTTCATGCAGATGAATTTTCCAGTCAATGCAGCTCCGACTGGTGGAAATTTCACCCTCCTGTGATTTTCCTAACCTGGGAGGTCTTTACCTTGCTTGTTAGGCATCATCATGGCAGCACTTACACCTGGGCATCACTGAACCATCAGCTGCAACTGATCAGGCCAGGAACCAGACCCTCAACAGCCTCCAGGCTTTGTTTGATGTTTCACCAGATTTGAGATGGCTCCATGTCCTTGCTCTTAGTTATCATTTTAATCATCTGTGCCTTCTCCTTTTTGACTACGATCTTTTTTTAAGGTAAAATTTTATTGATTGATTAGAGTCAGAGAGAAACCAGATAGGACAGAGAAAATGGAGAGAGGAGGGGAAGACAGAGAGGGGGAGAGAAAGATAGACACCTGCAGACCAGCTTCACCGCCTGTGAAGTGACCCACCTGCCCACTGCACTACCACCTGCCGCCCCCCTCTGTCTTTATCCAATATATTTAGATGAAGTATTTAATTACAACCATGATAAAGTATTACTCAAGCACAAGACAAACTATTGAAAAAGGAGTATCAACCTGAGATTTTATTGACATGCTGGGGTGAAAGTCTCACAGGAATGTGCTAACAGTGGGGTGTCTCTCTTTATTCTTTCCTCTCTATCTCTCCTTCACCTCTCAATCTCTTTCTATCTATCTATAAAATAAAATGTGGTAAATAAATAAAAATGAAGATAATATTAACAATGTCTAGAAAGGGCAAATAGCTTAATTGGTGAATGCAAAACCTGCATCCCCAAACTCACAGTTTGAGGCCCGGCTTTGCATGTACCAAAGTATCTCTTTGGCTTTTCTTCAAGCATACCACACACACACACACACACACACACACACACACACACACACACACTGATTTGAAAACCATGGAGACTAAGCTTTACTTAAGTAATAAAGAACCCAGCAATAAAACGAGATGAAGGACATGAAATTATTTAGATAACGGGAAATTTCTTAGTGCTCTCTAAGTAGGCAAGGGAAAAGTCAAGGAAGAAATCTTTCATAATATCCTATCAAAAGCAAGCTACTCTGTTCATTATTAAAATTGAGGCTGAGTTTTATTCAGTAAGTTTAAATTTTATATCCTTAAAACACATTTATTAATCTTATCAAGCCCAACCAAACCTAGCTTCTCTCTCTAATATTCTTTTTATCAAAAATCTTAAATTTCTCTTTAATTTCTTATTTTTATTACATTTTTATTTCATTATATTGTGTTTATTATTGAATAGAATCAGAGAGAAACAGAGAGTTGAGGGGGAGATAGAGAGAGAAAGACAAAGAGACATTTGCAGTCCTGTTTTACCACTCATGAAGCTTTCCCCCTGCAAATGGGGGCCAGAGCCTTGAATCCAGGTCCTTGTGCACTAAAATGCATGTTTTCTTAACTAGGAACACCACTGCCTGGCCCTTATTTATTTATTTTCTAATATTTCCTTTTAATTTTTTTATTATCTTTATTTATTGAATAGAGACAGCCAGAAATCAAGAGGGTAGGGGGAGTTAGAGGGAAAGAGAAAGACACCTGCAGCCCTGCTTTACCACTCACAAAGATTGGCCCCTGCAGGTGGGGACCCTGGGCTCAGACCACTGCGTGGTCCTTGTGTGTTGTAACATGTGCACTCAAGGAGGTGCACCACCACCCGGACCCTTTCCCTTTACTTTCTTATCTTGTCTCGTCTTTCCTTTGACTTATTCCAATACAATCAGCTTCACAACCTGAGAGGTGGTGCAGTGGTGGAGCTCTGGACTTGCAAGTGGCAGGCTCTGAATTCAATCCCTTGTACCTTATATGCCAGAGAGCTGCTCTGCCCTCCATAGTATAAAATAAAATATTTTTTTATTTTCAATTTTCCTTACACAAAAAGACATCTCCACTCCTTGTACTTCTTTTGAACACATCTTTCTTTTTTTTTAAATTCATTTTCATCATATATATATATGTGTGTGTGTGTGTGTGTGTGTATATATATATATATATATATATATATATATATATATATATATATATATTTGATAGGACAGAGAAAAACAGAGAGGGGAAGAGAAGATAGAGAGGGAGAGGGAAAGAGAGACACCTGCAGACCTGCTTCATAGCTTGCGAAAGTTTCCTCCTGCAGGTGGGGACTGGGGGCTGGAACCCATATCCATGTGCATTGAAGGGCAAGTGTTCCATCAAATTGCCACCACCACCTGGCTCAGTGTCCTTGTTTTGTTTGTTTGTTTGTTTTTGTTTTCCTTATTTCTATGAGCATTAATTTCTTTTACTTTCATTTTAGTTTATTTTCCAGTAAGGTTACCACTGTGGCTTCACACTGCATTTCCTTCCTTCCTTCCTTCCTTCCTTCCTTCCTTCCTTCCTTCCTTCCTTCCTTCCTTCTTTCCTTCCTTCCTTCCTTCCTTCCTTCCAGTAGACAGCACTGCTCCACCAATCATGCAGGTGATCCTGTGTGGTTACCGGAGTGTTCAAACACTGGTCCTCAAGTTCCTGGTGAGCTGCCTCCCCAACTTTATGATAACTAGAACCCCTGACCCTTACAGTGCTGATTTCTCAGTGAAAACTACGAAGTAATGGCAAGCTATGATTACACCAGATCCTGTTAGGTTTTAGGTTTTCCTAAATAAGCTTCTTCTATAGTGCAAGTTTAAGGTCGCACATGACTTACTAGTTCTAAATTTCTCTAGTTCCATTGTAATAATAATAATAATATCAAAAGAAAACATAATTCCCTTCATTAAGCTTAGCAAAACAAAATAATAATATGGTTCTACATTTCTCAAAAGAGAATATTTTTGGAAACTTTTTTTTAAATAAGCATACTATTTAAGCTTTTACCTAGAAAAAAAATTAATGGGACATTCTATATCAAACTCAAGGCCCCATGTATTTACTCTACCTCCGAGTCACCCCACCCCCAGGCTTTATTTTTATATGAGAGAGAGAGCGTCCAGGCTCCACCAGCCCTGATGTTCTGAGTCCCTGTGTCTTGTTGCTGTCATGTGGCACAAGAGATACAACCAGGGCTGTGTATGCAAGAAGGTGCCCTGCCCCTGAACCGTGACCTTGACCTTACCTGCAAGTTTTACTCTGGCACTTTTAAGTTGTTTTCCCTGCTGACAAATTTTGTCACGGGATTAATATAGGCAAACTTGATGAATACAGGTAGAACGAAGACACATGCTTACACATGCTTGTTCGATCTTAAGGCAAACCTTTTTCATAACCTATCAGACATAACTAGTTTCATTTACCCGTAATTACCCAAGGGGCTATGTGCTAGGAAGGAAATTCCTACTGGGCATGCGCAGAGTGTGCACAGAGCGGCCATGGTGGGCTGCCAGCTCCATCCCATCACAGCGACACTTCAGTAGCTCCCTGTCTCCCAGACCCACCCGAGCAGCTCCAGAGGGCACCAGTGACATCCAGGCTCTAGTGGCCAGGCTCCAGAGGGCAGCAGTGACATCCAGGGGACCGGACTCACTAAGGCAGCAGGGATTGGCTACCTCAGGGAGCAACAGGGACCCCCTTATCTGTCACAGCCAGGTGGTCCCTCTACCCCACCAGCTCAGAGACATGGGCCCCTTGTATGTGGGGGACCCCTAGGAGGTCCTTCTCCTCCCTCCTCCTCCAAAGACACAGGTGGGTTCTGAATGCCTTGCAATCTGAAAGTCTAGCTCAGGCTTTGTGGTCATCCTACCTTCCTCCCACCCACCCCCACAGGCTGCCTGCAGTCCCAACTCCACCCTTGACCTCCAGCCCCAGCTCCAGCCCCAGGCCCACCCCCTGTCTGTCCCTCCTGCAGGTCAGTCCTCTCTTGGGACAGAGTGGCAATTCATTATGCACAACTAATTTACACTGGCCATTTAGGTTGGCAAATGAACCTCAGAGGTGGGGTGACAGGGAAGATGGATCCTCCCTTCTATAGGTACAATGTGGGGGGTGGGAGGTTGGGGGGCAGCTCTGACTATACAAAAAGCCTCCTCGAACTGGTTCACCTTCAGCTCTGCGCAGAGGCCAGACTGTGACTTGCAGTTATGGAAAATCCATACCTGGCACTTTTGTCCCAAGCAGTTCCTGGCTTGTAAATAATTAGCGGAGACCTGCTCCCGGACATAATTGACAAGAGACGGCTGACTGCCACCAGGTTGTCCTGCCTCCTGTTCATCTGATGCCACAGGCTTCTCCATGGTTTCTGAAAAGTGCTTCTCTCTCCCTGCACAAGTGCCGATTTGCTTAGCAGTTAGACAGAAGCACTTCCTCTCCTGGGCACCAGACACCCCACCTCTATGACCCTGCACCCACTGGGCCCACCCTCTCCTTGTCCCAGAGTGAAAAGGAGAGATTGGGGAGGTGAGGGCAGGAGCTGTGGGTTTGTGGGAGGCTATGGGGGTATGGAGAGGTGGGGCAAAATTTGGGGTAAAAAGGGCTACGGAGAGCGGGTTCCAGAGGAGACAGGAGGGTTGTAGGGAGACTTTAGGTTTGTGAGGGGGAAGAATAGTTGTGGGGGTGTTGCGGGGGAGGTCTGTGAGGTAGGTTCACAGGGCCCTGACCCACCATCCCCAGTGGGATCTTGGGAAGGGTCTTCAAGGTATAAGGACAGGAAACCATGAAGAGTAAGGACAGGTTGGGGATTTGAGTGCCAGCACCATGGAAGTCAGGTTGAGTGTGCAGACCACAGAAGGGAAAGGGTTGAGGTAGGTGATGGGGCTGCAGGTCAGAGCAGGAGGAGGGAAGGGCCGGGGGACTCATCTGATTAGAAGTGAGTGGTTACACTCATTGCTGGACCCATCTTCCTTGATTGGCAGAATGTGTTCCCCCAACCTCCCTTCAGAGAATGGGGCAGTCCCTACCATTGTTGATCCATATTGAGGGCAAGGTCTTGTACGGGCCCACAAAGGGATGCATTATGTTATTCCTGATGGAGATGACCAGTGACAGTGGAGAGAGGGACCTATTAGAGGTCTAGGCCCATCATGTCTGTGTGGTACTCCCAGCATTCCCTGACTAGGGTCCCTGATGATAGGGTGGTCTGGTAGTAACCAAAAGAGCCATCATTAAAGTATGTCTGTCTCTTGCCCTTATCCAGCTTTTGTAGACCTTACTTTGTCTGACAAGGTAGCTTTGGAGTGATTGAGAGAAGTGAAATAGGAAGTAGGTGAGGAGAGTTTCTAGGTCTAAGTAGAAACTTTTGGGTTAATTACTTTATGGTGTCTTTTTTCACTGCGAACTATGGTGCATTTTTGCTTTAAGGGCATATATTTTCCCCTAACTTATATGCACATGTGCTCTATCTCTTGGGTCCTGATCTGTGTCTAGGTTCTGTGGCTTTGTTAGGGAGTGAGCCACCTGAAATGAAATTAAGAATTCCTATGAGCTAGGAAATGTCTCACTAGAGTAACGGAGCTGAAGGGTTGACATTCCATGCCTGGTATCTCTGGACACAATCCGAAGTGAAACATGTCGATGTGGTACTAGTTGCACTGACTAGGCTGAGACCAGAAGATGCAGTATAGGATTGCAGAGGTTACACAGGGTCCCACACTGAATATGAGCACCAGATAAAATCGATGGGGTTTACAGTTAATGATATATATATATATATATAATATAATATAATATAATATATAATATATATAGTATTATATATATATATATATCCCATATTGGGAGCTACTCTCTTCTCTCATCCAACTTTCTAGTCTTATTTTCAACTCTGAAACCATCTCCCCAGACAATACTTTTGGTCGTACCTGTATGTTAGCCTTTGGATTCAGGCAAAAAAATAAAGTTATGAGTTTCATGGAATATACCTGAAATAGACCTACTAGCTTTTTCCAGAATGGAGACCCCAAATCTCATCTGATATATTCTTACCTTTAGGTTCCTGACTATTAAACATTTTTTTAATATCTTAATGTTTTTCAGCCACCAAGTTGCAGATGCATGACACCAACCTGACTTCCCCAGACAGATGACCTCACCAATGTGTCCTGGAGCTCCACCTCTCCAGAGCCCTGCCCCACTAGGGAAAGAGAGAGACAGGCTGGGTCCAGCCTGCATATACCTGTCAATGCATATGTTCAGCAGCAGAGATGCAATTACAGAAGCCAGACCTCCCACCTTTTGCACTCCATAATGACCCTTGGTCCATACTCCCAGAGGCAAAAAAAAAAAAAAAAAGGAAAGCTTTCAAGAGAGAGGATGGGATTTAGAAATTTGGTGGTGGGAATTGTAACCCTCTTATCCTATGGTCTTGTCGATATTTTTAATTTTTTAAGTAAATTAAAATATTTTTTTTAAGAAAGTGAGTGGTGCTCCAGCTCAGGGCTCCTTGGTGACAGTCTTGCCCCTTCCTTACAGACCAGACCCCCCTGTATGCAATCTGCTGAGACAGGGACTCTGCTGGATGGTGAGGTCAGCTCCTGTGCTCAGGGTCCAGTGGTTGTAAACCCACCGTCAAGGGACCACAGACACTCAATACGTTTTATGCACAGATGATGCATTTCATTATCAGGTTGATTCTTTTTCTAATCTGTGAATTAATAATCCAAGATCCCCCCCCACACACACATCTTTTATGAAAAAAACCTCTACCTTCTACAGAATGGGTCTGAAATGACTGGGCAAGAAGGACACAGCACAGCAGTAGCAAGTTCAACTTGGGCAGAGGGAACCCTGGGTGGTTCCCCAGCTAAGGTCAGCCTGGGAAGACTTGGCAAGGGCTGAAGTCTGGGTGGTCCCGCTGGCTGGTCAGGAGCCGGTGTGAGTTTCCAGCCTGTGTACACAGCTCACCCTCACCTAAGGGACAAAATGTGGCCAAACGTGGGCCTTAGGGCTGAAACCCCCTGATTCCAAGAGCTGCTTACTCACTCCTGGTCCACTGATTCAGCCAATGGGCACAGTGCTGCCCTTGCACTGCATCCCGGATGGGCAGTGAGTCCCCGTGGCTCCACCCCAAATCAGTACTAGGTCACAGGGAATACTAGGAAAACCAGTGCAGCCAGAAACTGTCACAGGTCAGGGGGGCTTATCCTTGACTCCAGAGCTGAGCTCCCTGCTGGCATGAGTCCTCAGTTCGTCACCCTGAGTTTTCTGAGAACAGGCAGAGCCCTCTGAACAGAGAGCGCTGCCAGGCTGCTTTTACCCAGGGCAGGACAGGAGAGAGGCTGGTGGAGGGGGACAGAGGGAGTGGTGTGGCCTTCACATTCTCCACAGGAGCTGCAGACCCCCAGGGGAGACCAGCATAGAACAGGAGACCTGTGTCTGCTCCTGGACATCCCCCCCCTGCAGCCCCTGGGCCTCAATCCCACCCCCACCCCAAGTAGATGGCAGCCTGGCATCTTAAACAGCTTCATAAATGTGAGAAACCTATCTACATAATTGGTTAATCAGCATATGAAAAGATGTTCAGACCAATAGTAATCAAAGATATGTAAATCGCAGACAACAAAGACATGGACACCTTTCCTGATTGAACACATTGGCACAGCTGAACAAAGGAGTCCACCTCTGGTGGAGGCAGCAGGGAGGTGAACCAGCCTTCCCCCATCTGGCTACTGGCTTCTGAAAAGGTCCCTGTTCCTGGGGTTGAGGTAGTGACACAGGACAAAGATAAAAAGCCAGAGTTCTGATCCTCTTAATCCAACTAGCTTGCTTGCCTGCAGAGGCTCACAGTGGACTGAAGTGAGCTGCCAGGCCTCATACAAATGTCTGTATCAGGAGTCTGGCAGTGGCATACGCGGTAGAGCACACACTGCAACATGCACAAGGACCAAGGTTCAAGCTGTTGGCCCCATCTGCAGGGGGGAAGCTTCTTGAGCAGTGGAGTGGAGCTGCAGCAATCTTCCTTTTTCTCTCCTTCTCTATATTCCCCTTCTCTTTCAATTTCTTTCTGTCTTATCTCATGGAAGGATGGAAGGGAGGGAGGGAGGGAAGGAGGGAGGGAGTGAGAAAAGAAGGAAAGGAGGGAGGGAAGGGAGGGAGAAGAAAGAGAGAAAATTAAAAGGAAAAATGGCCACTGTAAATGGCAGATTCATCATACAGGCTCTGAGAACCAGCGACAACCCTGGTGGGAGAAAGAGAGATATGAAAGGACCCAGGTTCAAGCCCCTAGTCCCCACTTGCAGAGAGAAAGCTTCACTAGTGGTGAAGCAGGGCTTCAGATCTCTCTCTCTCTCTCTCCCCTCTTTATCTCCTCCTGCCCTCTAAATTTCTCTGTCTCTAACCAATAATAAGTAAATAAATAAAATACCCAAATAAATAAATTGTTTAGAGAGAGAGAGAGAGAGATCACAGGAGGCCTCCACAGATGTACACACACCTAGGGTAACCTTTCTCAAAGCCCTGCACCAGAGGGACCATCACCCACGTTGGTCTATGTACATTATTCTGGGGGGGCGGGGCTAACCCACCTGAATGGTCCTCATCCATCACTCTAAATGACAGGATGCATTTTCATTGAGCAAAGGGGAAATAAGACGTAAGTACTGAGGCTTCAGGAAAATCTGATGCACAGCACTGGTCCACTTACCCAAACACTTGAGTTGTGTCTGGCAATTGGAGGTGCTGGAGGTATAGCTGCAAGGGAGAGAGAGGGTTCTGCCACAGAGCACAAGTGCAGGGACACCAAATCTATTTTCTAGGAATACTGAACAAAAGAGCTCAGCTGACTTAGAACATCAGACAGCAATTCTCTCACTCTTCCATAGTCCACACAGCCCAAACCAGTGTCTGCAGGGCTGTGGTCTCTGAAGGCTTCAAAGGAAATTCCTTCTTTGTTCCTTTTCCAAATTCTTGGGCCCCCAGGCTTGTGACTGCATTTCTCAGTCTCTGCCTCCTCCCTCACCCACTTGCCTAGCCTCCTTCCTCTGTGTCTGACTCTCTGGATCACCCTAGCCCACTGTAGCGTGGCTGTCTGAAATGACCCCTTCAGAAAGAACCCATTTCCAACTGAGGCCACACTTACAGGCACTGGGTTCAGGATTCATTGTGTATTCAGGGGACCCCAGGCCACAACACCTGACCCTGTCCATGCAGCTCCTCTTCACAGATGGGATGCTGGTGGGAGCCGTTATTGGACCAACAGTAGAGGCAGGAAGTCAAGACTCCAACAAGAAATTCCAGAAATGAGACATTGCTGGGAAGCTGTCCCAATGTCTGTCTCTCCTCAGAAGTACTCCTTTCTCTCACCTCCTTCCTTCCCTGTCAGGACTCCTGCACAGCCATTTCCTGTTTGTTGGGACACAACTTCCTTGTGTCTGATGACATGTCACTGCCAAGTCCACAGTCCGGAAAGGCAGACCATGGCTTCCTGTGAATGGAATTCCTGTATACTATGTTTTCTTGCTTCTCTGAATTGACGTAATGATTTTAGGCTGAGTGCTTTCCCTTGTGTTTGGTTACATTCTCTCATCACTGCATACACCACAGTTTGTCCATTCACTTTGCTGCCATCGCTCCACCCTTGTCCCTATTTAGGGCTGTGACAAGCAACTAGTCTGTGGCACTGGGTGCCTTGGTGTGTGAACAGGGCGTCTGGGTTTTTTTCAGGCCAGAATTTGGGGTAGGTGGTGAGCACAATCCTCACTTTCACCAAAATAAGCCAGATGGCTTCCCAGTAAGACTAGAAGGGGGTATTCTACATTTCTTTATATGTTTTAGAAACTGTTGGCATTTCTAAATGCTAACTTTTAAAAATTTAATTATTTTGTAATACTATTAAGAAAAATAAAGCTCTGGGCCAGATGGTGGCACACCTGGCTGGTCGTACATGTTATAATGTGCAAGGACCCAGGTTCAAGCCTCCAGTCTCCACCTGCAGGCAGAAAGCTTTGCCCATGAGCAAGCAGGACTGCAGGTGTATCTCTGTCTCTCTCTCTCTCTCCCTCTCTACCTCCCCCTTCTTTCTCAATTTTTTGTAGTCTCTATCCAATTAATAAGTAAAGATAATTAAGAAATAAAGAAAATAAAAAGAAAGTTATATTGAAGTGCTGAGACTCAGAAGCAAAATGACTATCACTGTTCAGCCCTGAGTGATGGTGTGGGGGAAACACAGCCCGCCCATAAGGTGCTGATCCTCATGGTGCCAATCTCATGGACAGAGTAAGAGTCAATGCATCATCACCCTCCACAATAAAGTGGGGGGCGGATGGGGCAGGTGGTGTCTCTTCATCTTCTTAAAGGATCTAAGTTTTAGTCCAGGCTTCCCACTTACAGGGGGGATACTTCACAAGCAGCAAAACAGGTCTGCTGGTGTCTATCCTTCTCTCTCCATCTCTATCTCCCCTTCCCCTCTCAATTTCTTTCTGTCCTATCCAGTAATATGAAAAAAATGACTTCCAGTAACAGTGGGTTTGTAGTACCAACACTGAGCCCCAGGGATAACCCTGGAGGCAAACAAAACAAAAAACAAACAAAACCTAAACAAGGCAGAGGAGCTCTGTTCCTCACATCTGTGGCTGAAGTCCCATCCTGCAGGGTCCCAGAACATATTTGGTGATGGGACTTTGCAGAGATTATGCATCTTTTTTATTTTTTATTTTATTATTTTTCTTTACCAGAGCACTGCTCATCTCTGGCTTATGGTGGTATAAAAGATTGAACCTGGGACTTTGGAGCCTCAGGCATGACAGTCCATTTTCATAACCATTATGCTATCTACCCCTGCCCCAGAGATGATGTATCTTTACATGAAGGCCCTAAATCAAATAACTGGTCTTCTTATGAGGAGAGATGATACACACACACACACACACACACACACACACACACACACACACACACCTGTGTGAGGACACAGACAAAGAACACACTGAGGAGATAGCCAGAGGAGAGAAGAGGCCTTTTCAACCCCAGATCTGAGAGTCCAGCCTCCAGACTGGGAAGAAATCATTGTCTGATGCTTAGCTCCTTCATCTTCAGGACTTAGCTTGGCAGTGCCAGTTCACACACCTGCATAGCCGTCTCCTTTCAAGTCCTGGCTAATTCTTAATAAATTCTTGCAGCTTTGGTGCCCAGGCCAGCCAATTCTATTTTCCTCTGATCCTTTCTTCTCCCCTCAAGTGGATCCCCATGGCTATTGTGTCTTTGTGGTGGTTCATTTTCTGTCTCAACTTGGCTGGGCTATGGCACCCCCAGATAGCTAGTTAAAAATCACCTGGGTGTTTCTGAAAAGATTAGCATCTGCACTGACTGAGAAAAGCAGAGAGCCAACCCCAGTGCAGCTGGCCTGTCCAATTCATTCAGAGGCTGGAGAGAAGGACAGATTCTCTCTCTCTCTCTCTCTCTATTTATTATTGGATAAAGACAGAAAGAAATTGAGAGGGAAAGAAGGGATATAGAGGGAGAGAGATGAAAAGACACCTTGCAACTCAGCCTCACAAATCAAGACGCCCCCCCCCCCGCAGTTGGGGACCAGGAGCTTGAACCTGGGTCCTTGTGTACTGTAATGCATGTGCTTAACCTGGTGCACCACTGCCTGCCTCCCAGCTTTCTCTGGCCTTGAGATTTTATCTTCTCCTACTCCTACTATTAGCCCTTCTGGTTCCTGGGCTTACAGTCTCACCTAGCACTTACATTTCTGGTCGCCTTCAGTTTTCTGGGGACTCCACTGAACCACACTCTAGGGCTTCAGTGCACAGTTGGCACACAGTAGGAATTCTCCATAACTGTGACCCAGGCCCTAGTCAGTCTCCTATATATCTATAGTCCAGTTGGTGGGGTGCAAAGCATGGTACCCCAAATTGGCTGCAGAAGCTGATGCATCTATCCAAACCTACTTTCTCCTCCACCCACAGGGTCCTGGAAAGTTGTCATGAGTATGAAGTATGTCCACACCATGCACAGTAGCCCAACACTTGCTCTGTCTCAGCCCCTGTTCCCTGTATTTGGAGACACAAAGTCACTTCTGGTGTCATTGAAGCCAGAGGGGAATCCAGCAGGTATAGCTGCCTGGTTCCTTCCTGGGTATGTGCACCACCACACCAAGGTCAGGGCAGTGGACACTGTGCACTGTCATTCTACTGATGCTCAGGAAAATTGGAAGGAAATTACTCCAAGAATCCTGCAAAGTCTAAGGTTATAGAAAAATAAAAGCAAATGGTCCATTTTATGATTTTACAGCAACCACCACTGCATGGTGGTGGGAGCCTCATCATAAAGACACGTGGGTAAATGTCCCTCATATATCATCCTTCCTGCCTCCACATGGTCTCATGTGCGGTGAAGTGGCACTCCACTGGCTGTGCTATCTCCTAGGCCCAGTTTTGTATTGAATACTCACATTTTAGATGGATTGGTATAACCTCTATGCATGCATTTTTAAACCATGGGCCTTAAATAAATGTAAGAATGTGACCAACATAAACTGAGGTTGATGATAACTCCTGGGAGAGGTGTTCAAAGAAGTGACTAAAGTGAAAGACGTGGGTCACAAGCACAGATTGTGACCTGGTGTGTGTGTGTGTGTGTGTGTGTGTGTGTGTGTGTGTATGTGTGTACATGCATATCTAAGTAGAGTTGGGACTTCACACACTTACCATTTTACAATTCCAGGGCTCACTTTCATTCAATAGAAAGAGAGGAGAGAAACCACAGAACCTAAGCTTTCCCCAGTTCCATGACACTCCCAAGTGATGTCAGTGCTTGAACTTAAGTCATGTGCATGTCAAAGAGATGTCTCTGATGACATGACATTTTAAAAGATTTATTTCTTTTAAGAGCAAGAGAAACCAGGACATATCTCTGGCATATGTGGTCCTGAAAGATCAAATCTGGGTCTTACATAGGTAAGTCTCTATGAACCACCTTCATGGCTGTGAGAAGAGACATTTTAAGGCAAGGAAACAAGTCATTCCCTGGCCACCCATAAAAGAACTTTCAACCAAAAGACAGAGGGTTCTATGAGCGCAATAGGGAACTTGAGGAGAAGATTCACTGTAGGACCTTACCCTTCATGCAGGTGCTAGTGGAAGAGGTGTTTTCATTTTCACTATTGTTTAAATGGTGCACATTCAATGTTGAATGGGCAATTTCATAGTAAAGAAGTTGAGGGAGAGAGGGCTCTATAAGCACATTTGTGCTAAAAATGGGCAAAATTAAGTAAACTGGAAAAAAAATTCTTGGAAAGTATAACTCCTGGGCTGAGGCAGTGGTGCACCTGATTAAGTGCACACACATTACAGCACACAAGGACCCAGGTTCAAGCCCCTGATACCTACCTGCAGCGGGAAAGCTTCATGAGTGGTGAAACAAGGCTGCAGGTGTCTCTCTGTTTCTCTCCCTATCTCCCCTTCCTCTCAATCTCTAGTTGTCTCTATCCAATAATAAATAAACCTAATTTAAAAAGGAAGCATAACTGTACAAAAGAAAGAGCAAACCTAGACAGACCTATAACTGATAAAATTGGACCAGTATTTTAATGCCCATCCATGCAATATTTCTAATTTATGAAAGAGGCATAGAAGGTTTTACAATGACTTTTATCCAATAGTCAATGAACAGACGATTCCAATTTCAAAAGGAATTTTCCAGACAATTAAAAAGAAAGAAACCATTTTATGAGGTGAGTATAATCTTGATCCCAAGCCAGGCAAGGACAGAAAAAATGAAAATCTGTATGTCAATATAATTTATAAGCATAATTTTTTAAATCAATCAAAATATTAACGATTCAAATGTAGCAATGCATTAAATATTATTCATGGCCAAACTGGGTTTTCTTGGGCATAAAAAGCTGCATTAGGATCACATCTCTAATTGGCCACATAAACTCATGTAATTATTGGAATATATATGGAAAGTGCAGTTTTCAAAGTTGAACCCATTTTAAGTATAAATGATCTAAGAAAATTATAACAAAAAACTACTGTTAACTTGGCAAGGGATATATATATATATATATATATATATATATATATCAATAGCAAACATCATGCTTCAGGGCAAAATGTTGAAACACATGTTCTCTAAAATTTATAATGAATTAGGATACTTCAATTAGTGGAGTAAGACAAAGAAGACAAATAAAAGATATAGAGACTAGAAAGTAAAATATTGACGTCATTGCTATATGATTGTTGAATAAACATTGTTGAAATCAACAGAGGTTTCCCAATGTAGAACTAAATCTTTAGTGTCTAAAAGTCTGTTAGGGGGGAAAGTAAAATGTTATTTAAAGAACAGAAAATAAGATCTAAAAATATATTTAGTATGTTAATCTATGCAAAGTCTCAATATCTTTGCAAAGGTCAATTTTCCCACATTCATCAATACATTCAACTTAATTTTCATTAAAATTCTAAGATTTGGGGCCAGGTGGTGGCATAGCCACAAAAGCCCACAGTTCACATATCACAGTGCACAAGGACCTGAGCTCAAGATGAAGATACCCACCTGCAGGGGAAAGCTTCTCAAGCAGTGAAGAAGTGCTGAAAGGGTCTCTCTTGCACGTGTGTGCCCTCTCTACCTCCCCTGCCTTCTCAGTTTCTCTCTGTCTCTATCAAATAAATAAATAAATAAATAAATAAATAAATAAATAAATGTTGTTTAAATGTTTAAGATTTTTGGAGGATACTGACAAATTAAAATGCATTCTGTCATCACGTAGTATTGATAAGTTATGCCTCAAATTTCTGGACCTAGAAAGGTGAAACATAAGACAATCATAAAAAAAAACCTGTCAGAGAAACGCTACTTAAAATAAATCTGTGTAATTGTATTAATAACATAAGAGAGACCACAAAACTAGTTTCAGTGAATAGCATCACAAGATAGAGATAAAAAGTTTTGATTTAATGATTATCTTTCATGCATACTATTAATAAAAAGCTTCCAAATATATAAGAAATTATTGGATTCATTGGGAATAATAGTAATCCATTAATATATTGGGGTAACTAAACATTCTTTGTATTCTTCCATTGTATAGACAAAGGTGAGGGAGAGAAAAAGGGTAACTTTAATTGATATGTGTTACTTAGATAACTAGCAAAAAACAAACTATTATTTATCCAAGTACACATAGAGGAAATTACAAAAGGCAATCATGCATTAGGCCATGAAGATGTTCTCAGTATATGACTATAGCTATAACTATAAATATGATCAGAGCATGGTATCTAATCGCCAAGCAATCAAGACAAAATTTAGAAACAAAATGATAAATTAAAAGTCAATGAGATACTTACATTGAATCCCCATTGCTATGCAACTCCTGGATCACAAAATACTAACAATTCAAATGTAAAAGCTCCAGAAATAATTCATAATGGAAACACTGCCTAACACAACTTGGAGAACCTAGCTTCTGCCACGGTGGTGTGATCAGTCATATTGCTGATAACTGTGGCCTTCCCTAAATATCCTTCAACAATGCAGGAAAATAGTGACAATTTCAGGTAAAAAGAAATAATGATATCTTGTCAATCCAACCACACTACACAAACAGACAAACAATACTGAAAGGGGTTCTTGGGACTTAAATGGAATGACTTCACAGAACTTCTCCTCCTCCTCCTCCTCCTCCTTCTCCTTCTTTTCACTCTTTTCTTCTTCTTTCCTAAAGTTTCTTTATTGGGGAATTTTTTGTACATGCATGACATTTCCCAGTTTTCCATATAACATTACTAACCCCACTAGGTCCTCTGTCATCCTTTCCCAGGACCTGTATTCTCCCCCACACCCACCCCAGAGTCTTTTACATTGGTATAATATACCAATTCCAGTTCAGGCTCTATTTGTGTTTGCTCTTCTGATCTTGTTTTTCAACTTCTGCCTAAGAGTAAGATCATCCCATATTCATCCTTCTGTTTCTGACTTATTTCACTTAACAAGAAATTTTTAGGGTCCATCCAAGATGGGCTGAAACAGGTGAAATCACCATTTTTTTTATAGCTGAGTAGTATTCTATTGTGTATATATACCACAACTTGCTCAGCCACTCATCTGTTGTTGGACACCTGGGTTGCTTCCAGGTTTTGTCTGTTACAAATTGCACTGCCAAGAACATATGTGTACACAGATATTTTTGGATGGGTGTGTTGGGTTCCTTAGGATATATCCCCAGGAGAGGAATTGCGGGATCATAGGGTAGGCCCATTTCTAGGCTTCTAAGAGTTCTCCAAACTGTTCTCCACAGAGGTTGGACCAATTTACATTCCCAAGCAGTGCAGGAGGGTTCCTTTAAGCCCACAACCTCTCCAATTTGTTGCTGTTACCTTTTTTGATGTATGACATTCTCACAGGAGTGAAGTGGTATCTCATTGTTGTCTTACTTGCATTTCTCTGACAATCAAAGACTTGAAGCATTTTTTCATGTGTTTCTCAGCCTTTTGAAACTCTTGTGTGGTGAATATTCTGTCCTTGTCCTCTCCCCATTTTTGGATGGAGTTATTTGTTTTCTTGTTGAGTTTGGCAAACTCTTCATATACTTTGGTTATTAGCCTCTTGTCTGATGTATGGCATGTAAAGATCTTCTCCCATTCTGTGAGGGACTCTCTTGTTTGGGTAGTGGTTTCTTTTGCTGTGCAGAAGCTTTTTAATTTGATTTAGTCTCATAGGTTTATACTTGCCTTAATTTTATTTGCAATTGGATTCCTTTAATTGAAGATATCACTAAAATTTATGCGGAAAAGACTTCTGCCAATATATTTTTTTAACTGTAAGTAGGCTTCTTAGCTTAATCACTGACTCCTGACCAAGAGATAAAGCAGAGTAGGGCAGAGATAATCCAGTGGTTATGCAAAGAGAGTCTCATGGCTCCACCACTAGACCACAGAGGTATAGATCTTCTCCAGAGTTTCCTCGTTAGTTCTCTGGCCTCTGGCCTCCTCCCCGCTGCTCCAGATTCTGAGGGCAGTAGCAATGGAGACTCACAGTTGCATTTGGTGAGACTTAGGGGAGTCCTCTCCTCCCTTCAGCCGTCTTTTTGTTGGTGAAAGGGACTGGAGGTGGTGTCTCAACTGCTAAAGTGCTGGACTGTTACCAGCCACTTAATCTCTCCCTAGGCTCCTCTCTGTCCACAAGCCACAGGTGTTTGCACTCACCGGTGATTCGGTGGGTTCCTAAAGTTGTTCTAGTCCTGTCTTTTTGTGGTCCAAGGTGGTTTCCTTTGGTATTCCTAGTTGACCCAGGAGGGGAGAGGAGAGGAGAGAAACACAGCTGCTGTTGCTCCATAGCCTCCTGAAGTTCTTCTTCCTCTTCCTCCTCCTCCTCCTCCTCCTCCTCCTCCTCCTCCTCCTCCTCCTCTTCTTCTTCTTCTTCTTCTTCTTCTTCTTCTTCTTCTTCTTCTTCTTCTTCTTCTTCTTCTTCTTCTTCTCTCCATCTCTCTCTCTCTCTCATCATGGTTGTCACTGGGGCTTGGTACCTGCAGATCAAATCCACTACTCCTAGCAGCCATTCCCCCAGCCCCCCTTTTCCCCTTTATTGGATAGGATAGAGAGAAATTGAGAGTGGAGGGGGAGATACAGAAAGAGATACCTACAGTACTAGCTTCCTATCTCCTGAAGATTCACTCTTGCAGGTGGGGAGTAGGGGGTTGAACCCAGTTCTTTGTGCACCATAACATCGGCTCATCCGAGTGTGCCACCACCTGGCCCCGAAGTTTATATTTTTTCAGCAACAAATGAATGTTGATGAAAATGATTAAAACATGGGCATTGAGAGACTGGGTAATGGCTCCCTCAGAGAGCACACACATGTACCATGTATAAGGACTTGGGTTGAAGCCCCAGGCCCCCATCTGCAGAGGGGAGGCTTTATGTGGAGCAATGTTGTGAGTTTTCCTCCTTTCTAACTCCTTCCCTATTTGTCTCTGTCTTTCACTTGATGTCAAAAAAATGCTATTGGGAAAGTGAAGTCATAGTGCAGGTACAGAGCCTGAACAGTAACTCTAGGGGAAAGTAAATAAATTCTGGGCATTGTCTTCCAATTTACTATACATAGCTTTATAAAGTCAAAATTATTACACATTTGTAATGCTTAAAGATGTGAAATGATTGTAATAATGAGATAAATTCCATGGTGGATAGAAGACCCTTGTAAATGATCTTAGTGCAAGTTTTCTAGACTTTATAGGAAGAGGTACCATTTTGACTTGATATATTGATCAATTGTGAATCATCAGACAACTACACTCAAATTCAGAGAACAACCTCTAAGACAACTCCATAAAGCTAACTAGTTAGATGTCGATGTCATGGAAATAATTAAATTTAAATGCAAAAATTTCTTATTGTAAAAATGCAGCAGTATAAGAACAAAGGAACAAAAATAGAAGATCTAAAACAAAAACTAATAAAAGGAAAGACCAAAATAAAAAACTCTGCAATGCTAACATTACATGTTAATGGTTTAAAAGAAACTCCAATTTCAAAGTGATTATCAGAGCAGATATTAAAAAGGCGAGCTCCAACTCTTCTGTGCCTATAAAAGATACACTTTAAATCTATTGCTACAGACAGGTAGAAGCTAAATGAAAACTAGAGTGTCTGCATTAACATCAGATAAAATAGATGCTGATAATATTATCACAGTTAAGGAGGGATGTTTTGTAGTGATAAAAAGGCCAATTACTTAGAGCGATTACAACTCTGTAGGATAGAAATAATAGAAGCTTTAACTCACAGAACAAATGCTAATATAATTAAATGTAAAATTCCACAAATTTCACCCCCAACAATTCATAAAATAGTTGAACAGACAGAAAAGGGAACATACAGGATTTGACCAAGACTACAGAACATTTTTTATCTAATTGATATTCATATAATAAACAAAAAAGTATCCACACTGAGAACAACAAACCATTTAATGTTTCTATGAAAGACTTTGACATCTGATTTTCAGCTATCCAGTGAAATCTTGGCTGAAAACTCAGTAAAGACACAGGATATCAGAACACCATCAACTTCCTAAGCCTGGTTTGTGTTTACAAAGCACACATTGATTTTTAGTGAATTCTTCATCTTTAAGCCTGTAACAGCCATGACATAGTTCATCTCAATCAACCTCAAGATTGAAATCTCAGAATACATACAACTGATGTAGATATCAATTATACTTAGATGTCTAGATTATCCTTAATACTGAGAAATTAAACAAAACACACTTATAAATAGTTTATTGATCAACACAAAATGACCAGAGATCAGAAAAAAAAGTTGAACAGGATGACAGAAAAATACACAGTAATTCAAAATGTGTAAAGCAGCCAAACCGATGACTTGAAGGAAATGCGTAACTTTGAAAATTAAAATAACATCTGGAATGGAATATGGAACCTTTACCATTATTGATGAGAACATAAGAACAGTGTAAAGCCACCTGTACAGAAAGCCAAACGCATGATAAGAATATATGTCAGGGTGCTGTGTGCTGGCACACCTGGTTAAGTGCAGGGATTGCTATTGGGCAGTATGCCAGCTCCCCCCTGCTTAACGCTGTGGTCTATTTACATAATCACTATTTTACCTGAGAACCGCCCTGCCTGCAGGGCGTTGGTTTAATCCCACTGGTTCAACTCTCTTTTTGCTCTGCCCCCTCTCCTAGTCACACCCTGTTTTCCACCACTAGTTTGCATTCTCTTTTTGCTCTATCCTCTCTACATTACATACTGTTTTCCACCCTACTATTTCCTTCTTGGCAAGTATAAATACAGCGTCTCTTCTGATTAGACACACATGGGATTGCCTTCCGGCTCTGAGAGTCCCAGAGTCTCTCTCCTGCAACACTAGCCCAGCCTGGCACGAGTTCCTGATCCCTCTCCCAAGCAGCAGCCTAGGTTGGCTCCATTCGAGTTCTCTCCAACCCAGAGAGCACGTGCTCAGGAAGAAGCACCCTCAGGCTATCCCGGCAGATTGCCCAGCACAACAACCAGGTCCCCACTTGCAGAGGAAAAGCCTCACAAGTGGTGAAGCAGGGCTGCATGCCTCTCTTTCTCTCTCTCTCCCTCTCCATCTCCCTCTCTTAATTTCTCTCTATTATATTAAATAAATAAAGTTTTTAAAAAGAATATAGATAAGGAGCTGGATAGAACCATCTATAAGAACCATGGTTCAAGCCCCTTGTCTCTGCCTACTGGGCCAGAGCCTCACCAGCAGTGAAGCATTCCTGCAGCTCGCTCTCTCCCTCTCTCTCTCTTTCATTTCTCTCTCTAATTTTTCTCTAACCTATCAATAAAAACATAAATAACTAAACATATTCTAGAAACAGTGGGTTCCTTGTGCAGACACCAAGCTCCAGTGATAACCCTGGTGACAATTTAAAAAGGAAGGTAGGAAGGAAGGGAGAAAAGAGAATAAAGATCAGCAAAACAAGTGAGACATAAGCAAGAGGAGAGGCAGGAGGATATTCTGAGGAGGCAAACTGATGTTCTATACCCGGATTGTGGTTATTATGGGCTGAATCGAACTTCTGGAGATTTACACGTGAAAAGCCTTGACCCTCATATGAAGGTATCTGTAGCTGGGGCCTCAGGGAAGCAGTTAGGGGTGCATGAGGCCATGATGGTAGACCCCTGGCACCAGAGAGCTCAAGCATATTCTGTCCCCTTCTCCAGATGGAGGGCAGTGACAGAGGTCAGCCACCTGTAGCTGGAAAACACTTGTCACCAGGCATAGAATCTGCCAGTAACTTGAACTGGAACTCTACAGCTTGCAGAACTATGATAATATTTTTTCCTCTTCATATATTTTTTATGTTTCTAAATTTAGTTCTTAAAAATTTTAAAGACATATTTCTTTATGGGAAAGAAAGGGAAGAATGGGAGGGAGAAAGGCAGCAGGGCTCAGCACTGTATTGACATATGTAGCGCAGGAGCCTGAACATTTGCTTTAATAGACTTGTGATTCTTGCATTTACTGCAGAGCTATCTTTTCCCCCCTCATCGATGCTGCCAAGTTAAGCTCCCTTTATGTGTTATTTTGTTAGAACAGCCTGAGCTGACTAAGGCAGTGGTGATGGGTACAAGGGTAAATACATCAAAATGAGTCAAACTGTACATTTTAAATGCTTGTACCTAAATATAACTCAGTGAGGTAGCTTTTTAAAAATGATCTTCTGGTTTCAGTTAGCAATCTATTATTTGTAATTTTTCTATGTCATTGATTGATACCTGCATGAGACACACTGAACAGCATTGAGCGTAGTGCGTATCTATCATCCAGTCAAAATATTTCAATATACAAAATTAATTTCCTTCATTTTTTTCTCAACTCATATGTGATCTAGAAGATCTTTCCAAATATTTTGAGGACTTTTCCAGCTATTATGTCTTTTATTTCTAATTTAATTCTGCTATGGTCAAATAACACATATTATATGACTTTAATTCTTAGAAAGATGTTAGAGATTTGCTTTTTTTGTCTAATACTTGATTTATTTAGTTTACCTTGCACATGTCTTAGAAGACTATATAAGTAAAAAAAATGCATATCAGACTGGTTAAAATTAGTACCGATCAATCAGACTTGCTACAAATATTTTAATGGAGTTTAGAATTATTTTTATTAGTAATTTATAAATTTACAAAAAAAAACCCAGGGACGTATCATTCCACACCATTCCCACCACTAGAGTTCTATGCCCCCAGTCTCTCCATTGGAAACTGCAGTGATTCTCCCAAGGTCACAGATATGGGTTGATAATTATTTCTATAGATAATTATTTCTATATCTATCTCCCCTTCTTATATGGTCCTCCTTCCCCTTCCATTTTAAGCCACAGTTACACTTATTACCACTTTGAATGTCTTTCCTTTTTTCCACTTCTCTCTCCAGTTCCTGATGGAGTTGACCTCTGGTTATCTTCTCCCTATCATTTCTCCCCCTCTGGTAGTATAGACCAAAATTCTTTTTGAGATGCTGAAGGTGGGAGTTCTGGCTTTTATAATTGTTTCTCCACTAGACATGGGCATTGGCAGATTGATCCATAGCCCCAGACTGTTTCTACCTTTTCCTATTGGGGTAGGGCTCTGGAGAGGTGAGGTTCTGGGACACACTGGTGAGGTCATATGCCCAGGGAAGTCAGGATGAAATTATGATAGTATCTGCAACTTGGTGGCTGAAAGTAAGATATAAAGCAGGATAAACTGATTATAATCCACTATTAATTCAGCATGTCAGGGGAAAAATAGATGAGCTATTTCAAGTTCTTTAACTGCCTAGATTTTAGTTCTTAGTATATATTACTTTAGTCTAAGCATGTAATGTTTTAAATTTGTAAACTGATTGAACACTGACACTGGGGTTAAAGTGTTAACCATTTTTAAAAATAACTTTTTTTATAGGTTGTAAGTTACCTACAACTTTAGACCAGATAGACCAGAATCATTTGCTCCTGTCAATATCTAAGATATTGTTATTAGTTGACATCAATAAATGACATAAAGCATGGTGAGGACAAATACAGTATGGTAAATTCTAACCATGGCATTTTCAAAGAAAAACAAGCTCCCAGCTGACTTGGTTATAATAATAATATAATTATTTAATAATGTGATATAATATGTAAAAATATAATAGTACATAACACATAATAATACAGTAATAATAGAATTGCCTTTTTAAAATTTAAGACCATAAGGAAGCTTCCCCATTCTCATTAAAATCTGTATTTCTCCCAGTCCCAGAAGCTCTGGGACTTTGCTTGTATGTCTTGATGCTGTTTTTCTTGATGTCTTCCCCTGTTACATTGCCTCTGCTGAGCTCAACTAAATCAATGTACCCAGTGCCACCATCCCACATCATGATGCCATTTCACTTCAGATTCTATCCAGAGATGCCAAGCCTGAGATGCCAAGCTTCAAACTCCAATAATCTGGTGATGCCTTTCCTAACACATGGGACTACCCAGTTCCATTTCAGATGGTATACTCTCCTCTCCAACAAAGTTACAGATCCTAGATATAGTTAGGGTCTAGGGGACTGAGTACATGTATGCACACTTCCATAAGCTAGGGGAAACTATATACCTCAAAGTAAAAGTGCTTAGTAGTCCTCTGTGATGAGACTTAGACAAAATAAGCTGGACATCTAGTAGAGTGGCCTAAATAAGTTCTTTTATGATCAGATATTTATTACCTAGGCCTAGACACCCTCCTTTTCTAACCTCTACCTCACATTCCTCAATCACTCTACTCAACTAACTACACAAAGGAACGTTGGATATGTCTCCTAATCTCTTCTGACAACATCAGCATCTTTGGAACCCCTTGGCAATCTTTAGAAAAAAAAATTGTACAGTTGGCCAAGAGATACATTGGCAAAAATTTTATATCAACTAAAGGACAATTATTATCCCTATGACAACCTTTGTTAGAATCATCAAACAAGTAAATGCAGTGAGACTCAAGGATAACTTAGACCCCACTGAAATCTGAGGTGATTTCCTCCCTAACTTACCAGACCTTACAGACTGATTTGATACAACATATGACACTCAATGCTTTAACAGCTGGGTGATAAATCCAAGTTCCTAAGATAAAGAAAGGACTACAAAAGCTGGAAAAGGACAAGAGACTGGCTTATTAATCATGGCCTCTTTAGTCACTAGCAGGCCATCCCTGGTAGTGATGACCTGGGGCCCAAGTCAAAGAATCATAGGGTTCCCCCACAGATATGGTGGTGAGCTGGGGGCTTGAACCAGGATCCTGAAGCTGGGCCTTGCACTTTCTACTATGTGACTATGTGTGCTAACCTAGAGCATCACTGCCTGGTCCCTTGCTAGTGCTTCTTTCTTTATTCATAAAAAATGAGCTTTGGGTCTTAGAAGCACAGCAGGGAGATTGCCACGTGGCTTTGAGTTCCCCAAACTATTACTGTGCTGCTTCAGGCTCTTGCACCCCTCTATACCCACCCCACCCTGGAAGAGCCCCCCTCCTCACATGCTCTCAGTACAGTGTCTGTTTCTCCAGAAAGAGGGGTGCCTCTGGCCTCTGCTCAGCCCTCCCTGACATAGGACACACCCCCTCAGTCACCATTAACAGGCAGTTTATGAATCCAAAGCAGAAAAGTCAGTCACTCATTTTGAAGTCGGAAGGCTCGTTTCCTCTCAGTGACTTTCAACATGTAGCCTCTCAGCCCAGGGAGTCTGTATGAAAGTAGAGTTGGGTGAAGGTGAAACTAAAACTGATTAACTTGACCACATCAATTTCCTTAGCAAATCTTCCATCTTTGCCATTAGTGATGGGAGCTGGGAATGGGACCTGACAACCACCTTTGACAAACTAGGGCAGAAGGGACTCTTTCATGCTGGTGACAAGATGGTGACCAAGTGTCTTGAGTCCTTGCCCTCCAGCCCTGGGGCTGGCTGCCATGGACTACCTGCACTGTAGACTGAACCCTGTGTCGTTGCTTCTACTGACCCAGTTCTCGACTGGGGTTCTGGGATCACTGTGCTCAGTGACCAGCTGGGGCTCCCAGGGTTCTACAGGCATTTCTTGAAGTGGTCCTGGGTACCATGGGACCCTACAGCCTGGAATGGTGAAAGAGAAATCAAGAGGTGGAAACTAAGACTCTTGCAGTAATCTTGTCTGCAAGGGTCCTGGCAGACTAGGACTTTGGGGATAAGGGTCTGTGACCTTTCTTCTCCCAGACCACTAAGAAGACCCTAGGCTACCCCCACCCCCAATGAGTTATGTGCCAGGATCTCCTTCACTAGCACCATGTGATGCTGTCTCTCAGGGATAAGATCAGGCAGGCACAGAGGACCAGGACTGCTGCAGATGTTTCTCTTCCTCTACCCTTCTCTCTATCTCTCATTCTCTATCACAGGGAATAAAAATGTGGCCATTGGAGTGGTGGATTAATCCTGCAGACACTGAGAAGAAAGAAAGGAAGGAAGGAAGAAAAAGAAAGAAAGAAAGAAAGAAAGAAAGAAGGAAAGAAAGGAAGAAAGAAAGACGAGAGCAAAGAAGGAAGGAAGGGGAGGGTATCATAATGGTTATGCAAAAAGACTTTTATGCCTGAGGCTCCAAAGTCTCAGGTTCAATCCACAGCACCACTGTTAGTTAGGGATGGTTAGTGTTTTGGTGTCTCTCTTCTTTGTGTGGGGACAGGAGCTCATCCAGGTCTCTTGGAAGGGAACCTACTCTGCCCTAGTGCCTACATTAATCAGGTGTCCTTCCTTGGGAGAGTCCTGGGGACCCCAGCAATGCCAGTCAGCCTGAGCAGGGGGACACAGAGCCCTTCCCATGGGAATGAAGGTACCCAGAGCTAGGCCAGCCCCACAGGACCTCATCCTTGCTGCTCCTGGGCTGAGTACAACTCTTTCCCTAGAAGAGATGAGAAGGGAGTTTGAAACCAGCCTCTGAGAGCTAACCTTGCCAAAGTTTGGGTGTGCCACACTGCATGTGACTTCAGAGGCTGCCCTTGCTCCTTCCTATACTCTTCTCAAAGAAACCTCAAAACAATCCCAGCTCCTATGATCACATCACTTGTGAGCAGGGCCTATCATCTCGCTGGGAGGAAGCTGCACCTTCTCCTGTAATATGAGAGGTGAGGCTGGAATTACATGAAAGGGACCCTTCGAGCTTTGCCAGGAAGCCACCATTTCTGTGTTTTAAGAGTGACCTGCATGATCCCCTGACCTTGGGCTCATGGTGACCTTGCAGGGCCCCTTCTGTCTTTGTAAAGCCCCAGCTGTCCTTCTAGAAAGACTCCTTTATCCCCACCTTTTACTGCTAACTCCTACTCTGTCCTGAGCAGGAGTCCTGTGGCTAGTTTAGCAAAATCCCTGGTCCTGATCTCTCTGTTATTAATTCCTGTCTACTGACCTACACTGCCTACTATTGTCAGTCCCTTGCTGTCTTTGGCAAGGAGCTCCTGTAGACCTGTACAAATACGCCCTTACCTGGGCTGGGCAGTGATTCATCCCGCAGGGTGCCCATGTCATATACAGGGACTCAGTTTCTGCCCCCATCTCCACCTGCGAAGGGAAGCTTCATAAGCAGTGGAGCAGTGCTGAATGTGTCTCTCCCCCTCTTCCCTTCTCTATCTCTCACCCTCTATCAAAGAGAGAGGAAATAAAAATGGCCATTATGGCCATTGGAGTAGTGGATTTATTTTGTAGGAACTGAGAAGAAAGAAAAGTAAAGAAAGAAAGGAAAGGAAGAAAGGGAATAGTGGGGGAAATAGTGTAATGGTTATGCAAAAAGATTCTCTGCAGGTGGTAGCACAGTGGGTTAAGTGCACATGGCACAAGGCACAAGGATCCCACTTGAGACCCTGGGTCCCCACCTGCAGAGAGGTTGCTTCACAGGCAGTGAAGCAGGTCTTCAGGGGTCTATCTTTCTCTCCCCTTCTCCGTCTTCCCTTCTTCTATCAATTTCTCTCTGTCCTATTCAACAACAATAATAATAATAACAATAACAACAAGGGCAACAAAGGCAACAGAAATGGGAAAAATGGCCACCAGGAGCAGTGGGTTTGTAGTGCAGGCACTGAGCCCCAATGATAACCCTGGAGGCAAAAAAAAATTCATGTTTGAGGCACCAAAGTCCCATAATCAATCAATCAATATATATATATATATTAATTTAAACATAAATTAATTCAAAAAAGAAAACAAAGTTTCTTACTGTTTGACAGTCATCAGGACAAATGTTTCTGAATGTTCACCATTTACAGAATTTAAAGTAACCATGAACAGAGTAACACCTGTGAGAGAAACCAATATTCCCTCCCCTGGGCTCCATTTCCACCTTTCCTATAAGAGTGAGGGTGCCCTGACCCATGGGAGAAATTTCTTGGCTTCTTCTGCAGCTCTGAGCTAAAACCATGGAGGAGCAAGGATGCCATCCTGGGCAGAAGCCCTGTACCAGCAGTCCACGGGTGGGGAGACGAATTCCCTCCCTGCAGCACTGTAAGGAGAAACAAATGAGATGAGATTCCTCAATGCAGAAAATGAATGTGGCTATTATTTTAAAGTAATTCCATAGTCCTGGGCACAGAGGAAAGAAATAAAAGCTATTGAAGATGCAGAGTATTCCCGAAGGCAGCTAAGGACTAAAATAAGATAATATGAAAGACCACAGAGGCAGACACAGGAGAGGCACAGGCTCGCTAGCTTCTGCAAGGCACCCACATCAGGACCACCACCCACAGCTTCCAGGGATGCTTGGTTGCCCCAGATCAGAGAGCCCAACTCAAGGGTGGCAGGTGTGTGGGGTCATCACAGCCTGCACCTGAATGGCTGTGAGGCAGGACACACGGACCTTGGACCTCTGGAAACATGTCCTCGAACATCTGGAAATACCTACCATATGGTACTCAGACTGCATGCATGGCTGCCCTGAGCTGAGGTTCATTTGGGGCGCGGTAGGGGGTGGGGTAGAGGCACAGTCTCCACCTCTTTCAGTTGAGCAGAAAGTCCCAGGGAAGCCCCCAGGAATATCTGGGTCTTTCTATTCCAAGGGGTGTGGCTGGGGGAGTGGCCAACAGAGACATGCTTTGCACATCTCTGGCTCCTCACTCTACGTTCACTTCAGGACCATGACAGCCAAGCAGGTCATCCCCTCCAGTGCCAATATGGTGGGCCATGAGGCGTCAAGGTACCTCTAGGGGAGTGAGTACTCAGGGGGCATGGAGAGGTGGGGTGGGGATGTGCCTGCTGGGCTAGTAGCAACCTCCAAGGCTCTGACAAAGCCTGAGCTAAGCCATAGCAGCCACTCTGCTGAGCCTATCTCTGAATGTGACTTCCGGATTTGGGGGCTCTAAAAGGTCAGAAAATCATGCAGACTTCTTCCTTAGACCCCCGCTTTGCCAACTGGTCAGCTCATAAGAATATCAGTGAACATGGACACACACACATGCACACACATGTCTACACAGATGAGTACAATTACACATGTGCACATCACTTATTATACTTCGTACCCCACTCTGGAAGTCTGAGCTCTATCTGTGGCTTGAACTAGTTGGTGAGGAGCTAGCCTTGGAGGGGAGCTCTGCTTCTGTGACAATGACAAGGCTTTTGGTGCCCTGACCTAGGCTCCACCTGACCTGGCATCAGACTCTCAGCACCTCCTGCAGCCCCGCCTCACTCCTGCCCATCCCGTGAGGCAGAGTGAGGTCCAGTCAAACTGTGGGTTGGTCTGTGAAGTGGAGCAGAGCAGTTAGCAGGCACCAAGGTGCAGAGTCACCACAGGGGCAGGGGGCTCCTGGCAGTCTCCAAGTCTCTGATTTCCTTACCTTCAGCAAAGCCTGCCGGGCCTGGCACAAGTCTCTCTACTGCTGGCCCGAACACCCTCAAGGAAGTGAAATCCTGTCTACCCAGAGGCCAAGGAGGTCTCCTCCAAATCAAGCACTGACTCTGAATGGCCCCCTGGCCCAGCCATTCAGCTCACAGCTCCCAGGACCCATGCTTTGTAAAAAGAAACTGGAGGGGTCAGGCTGTGGCGCACTGGTTAAGCTCACAAAGGTCTTCTGCAGAAGACCACTGGTCAGAGGACACAGAAACTGACCTTTGTGTGTATGTGCCGGGTGGGAGGGTTGCTAGAGGACACTAGGAGTGACCGGCCAGGCATTGTTCACTGATTCACAGAGCACCTCATGGGTTCAGAAGCACCCAGAGGCTCCACAACCACCTATGGTCATCATCACAGTGATCCCAGCCCCGGGATATCAGTCCATACCCCACCCGTGTGCCCAGCGTGCCATCCCTGTGCCGTCCAGCCGGCCACGGTCCCTCTCCCAGGACACCACGGCCAGCGCACAAAAGCATACTTATCAAAGGATTTTTTGTCTTTATTTCCATAATTTAGCTGAGTCAACACAAAATCAAATACTGTAAAACAAAGAAAAAAAATGCTGTAACATCTTAAATCTTTCGGTCTCTGCCCTCAAAGGTGTCTACACTCGCTGTCCAAAGCAACAGGCCAGGGTGGGTGTGGGGGAGGGCAGGGAGGCTGGCAGAGCAGCCAGGAGCTAGCCCAGGGCATGGAGCCTGGAGCTGGCCAGCCAAGAGGGGCCCCGTGCATCCCTAACTCTGACTGTTTCCTCCATTCCAGAGCACACACCCCTCTCAATTTGGAGGACTGAGGCATCACTTAAATACTCAGGGACACTGGCCCTAAATAAATGGGTGTTTTCTCCTATCTTTAGTCTATGGGTGGTTGGATCAGCTTCTATATAGTCACTATATATATATATATATATATATATATATATACATACATATACATATATATATATATCTTTTTTTGCTTTTCTTTTTTTTTTTTTTTTAGTAGCAGATAACTAGCATAGTACTCCTGTTAATTGGACTGGTAGGTAGTATACTTCAGCAGGAACTCAGAAATGTGAAGGAATTCGGTGGAAGGTAAGCAGAGGAGGGAGATCCTAAAGTCCTCACCAGGGTCTGGGGACCCCATGAGGATGGGTCTCTGTGCATCCATCCCAGTTTTTCTGGAAACTTCTGACACGAAGACAGAGGACTTGAAGACAAGAGGTACATCCCACAGGGAAGAAGAGATTGGCATAAAAGGGTCCTCAAGATCTACAAGTGTGAGAAAGGCAAGAGAAAGGGAGAGGGACTCCAGAGAGAGAGAGAGAGAGAGGGAGAGAGAGAGAGATAGTCACAGTCAAGTGCACACACTCAGTGTCAACACTACAGAGGGTGGGAGGAGACACCACTATGCCAAGCACATCTGCAAAAACACCCCACTTGCCAGCCCAGGACACCATGAACCTGTTCTGGGTTCACTGACCCCCAGTACAGCTTCTCCACCAGTGCCTGGCTCTCCAAGACCCAGGGACCGCAGCTCCCCGCCACACCCATCCGGAACCTTCAGGAACACCCCCCCCACCCAGGGAGGAATTCTGCCTGCCCTCCTTGGACAGCAGGTGGGCAGGCTACCACATGAAATTGTTAAATAGGATTTTCTACAAATATACAACATATAAAAACTGTTAAATATATAACTTTAGGCTTTGCAAAATACATTTAATGATCTCTTTCAAACAAGTGTTACTTTAGTTCTCTTTAATTTGCTTTCTGAGCTAAATGGTGTATTGGATGAGACAGCAGTCACGGGGAGGGAGACCCAACATGCTCTTGGCGAATACTGGATTATCCAACTATCAGAAATGGAGCTGGAGAAGAGGCATGTTTAACTGGTTAAAACAGAAATGATTTTAGTACGGTCAAGTCCATCCAAGCACAGAGGCGCTGGCAATGCACTGCGCTCTGCGGCCCCTGGGGGGGTCGGTCCGTCCAGGGACATCTTGGGCTGTGTCCTGCAGGGGCATGCGGGGCCCTCTGGCAGGCTGGCCCTTTGCGGGGTGCAGCGCAGTGTCCGTGAGGTGAAGGCCCCTGCAGTGCCTGCCAGCATGTCTCTGCTCCCGTGCCCCCCAGTCAGACCCAGGGACTCTGACGACAAAGAGGGCGAGTTCGTGCGTTAAAATAGATTTTGCTCTTTGGTCTATTGAGTATACTGAAAGGATAAGAAAATAAAAGCAATTCAGACAGTCTGGGGCACAAGGAGAGACCACTTCTGTTGTCCCTCGGGTGGGGCGTCGTCCTCCTCCGCTGGGGCTGGCCAGGGGCAGGCCCCTCCAGCTGCCTCCTCCTCCTCCTGTTGCTGCTACGTGGGGAACACTCCTGGCCAGGCTCCCAGGATGCCTGCTGTGGTCCCACCTGCGTCCTGGGCCAGGCTCCTCAGTACAGCTGGACAGACTCAGTTTAGGACGCCTAGGACATGGGCCATCCGTCCATTATGGGCCAAGAGAAATGGAGGGTGGGTGGCGGAGAACTGTAGTGTCCTCGGTGGCCAGAAAAAGGGGGCTGGTGTGAAGTCTCCAGGGAGCCAAGGTCACTCTTCAGGCCCCTCCGGGTCTGTATTTGTCAGGAGACCTGTGGAGAGAACAAGAGGGAGAGGTCACCCTCTGGGGAGACACCTCAAGCCCTCAGGGGCCATAGGAAGAGCCCAGGACACCTCCCCAAGGAAGTCCACCGGGCCAGTGTGCTCCCCTGCACTGGGACGGCAGACCTAGTTTCTGGTGGGGGGCTTCAGAGACTCCTGCTCTACCTTTGTGTCCCAGGTGGGACCCCTCTGGTATAGCCGGGACTCTCTGACCTCAGCACATACGCAGGTGCTCCACACTGGCTGACAGGTGGTTGTGAGTCCCACCAGCTGTCTCCCTAGTGGCTCCTGTCACCCTGTTACGTATACAGCAAGTGCTGCATGACTGCATCACAACAAGGGATGGACTTGGAGCTCCTGTGTGGCTGCAGAGCTGGGTTTTTTTTTGTTGTTGTTTGTTTGTTGTTGTTTTTGTATATCCCTATGGGTAAGATGCCTGCCTTCTCCTGGCTTTCCTTAACATCACAGGAAACATCAATGACAGAACAAGCTTGTTCACAGCTGCCAAGTGTTTAATGTAAGGCCCCTACATATGGCTGTGGGGAGGTGGGAATGGCAGTTATGAAATAATGGAGAGTGTCACGTATCCTTAGGGACCACAGTGAGACAGGCACCTGGTTGACTACAGAGGTTCTCATTCGCAAGGACCCAGGTTCAAACCCCTGCCCCCACCTGTATTTGGGAAGCTTCACTAGCAGTTAAGTACTATTTCAGGTGTCTCTCATTTTCTCTCCTCCTCTCTCTCTTTTAAAAATATGCTGATTGATTGATTATTGGGTAGAGACAGAGGAATTGAGAGGGGAGGGGAGATAGAGAGGGAGAGAGACAGAGAGACACCTGCAGCCCTTGTTTCAATACTTGTGAAGCTTTCTCCCTACAGGTGGGGAGCCAGACGTTGAACCTGGGCCCTGGTGCACTGTGATGTGAGAATTTAACCAGGTGTGCTACCAGCTGGCCCCCTTTGCTCTCCTTCTCTTCTTTCCCCTCCCCTCTCAATTTCTGTCTGTCCTATCAAGTTAAAAAAAAAGGGGGGGTGGGAGACCGAGACTGGGAGTGGTTGCTTTGAGCTCCAGTGATAACCATGGTGGTAAAAACCATTATAAAATACCCGCAGTGACAATCCCCTAAACTAGGAGGCGACAAGTGCCAGTGAGTTTGTGGAAACACAGCCACTTTTAGCTAGCTCTGTCAGTGGGATGGCAAACTGGGGCAGCCTTTACTGGAAACAGTTTAGGGAGTCCTTGAACAAATATGAACTATCCAGCAACACCACTCCTAGACACAAATCCAGAGGGAAGGAAAGCACGAGTCTGAAAGGATATATACCTGCCTACATATACATGTGCACAGCTGCCCTACTCACATCAACCCACAGGAGGAAGCGACCTAAATGTCCAAGGACAGGTGGGAGATGAAGAAGCTGCGCAATATGCATTTTAACAGAACACTGCTCTGCGATGAAAAAACAAAAACGAGATTCTGTCAATGTGGGACAAAATGCATGGCTTGGAGGTGATTATGCTAAGTGAAGTAAATAAGTAAAGAGGTGATGGACAGCTACCAATGGTTTCTCTCATGTGGAATCTAGATGATGAAAGCAAAACAAACAACAAACAGGAATCAAACTCTCTCTAGGACTTTGTGAAAATGATGGTGATTCTGGGGTAGGGGCTAAAGAATTTTGGTGGAGGGTGTGGTGACTTTCATGCACAGTTTGTAGGTGTGAAATCATACCTTCAAACTCTCAGGAATCTGTAAAACACTGCTGAATCACTAATAGAAGGAGGAGGAGAAGAAGAAGGAGAAGAAGAAGAAGAAGAAGAAGAAGAAGAAGAAGAGGAGGAGGAGGAGGAGGAGGAGGAGGAGGAGGAGGAGGAGGATAGAGGCTGGGCTGTGACATACTCGATGGAGCACACACATTATCATGTACAAGGACCAGAATTTGAGCCCTTGTTCCCTACCTTCAGGGGGGAAACTTCATGAGAGGTGAAATAGATCTGCAGGAGTCTTTCTCTCTCCCTCTCTATGTCCCCATCCCTTCTCAATGTCTCTTTGTCCTATCTAATGAAATAGAAAGGAAAAAGAAAAGAGAAATAAAATGATGGAGCCAGCAAAACTGGGGGGCAGCCAGAGCAGCCTCACTTAACCAGAGTGCTGTGTCTGGCAATCTCCCTTCACTCCGCCTCCTCCAGGGAGACTCCACTGGGAAGAAGGCAGGATCCAGAGGACTGGTGTCCTCAGCAGGGACCTGTTCTCCTGCTGAGTTCCCAGATGCTCCCCAACCTCAGCCCCAGAAGACAAGGGAGGAGGTAGCCTGTTTGTACCCACCCATGTATAGGGAGGAACCCACAGAAAGGCACCTCCTTGCCCAAAGCCCCTCCTAACAATAACAAGCCCTCTCTCCCCAGGATGCTGTGTAAATGTCCCTGTGGGAGACCTCTTCCAGCCTTGTTACCTCCCTGCATGTCTATTCTTCTTTTTTTACTTTTTGAAAATATTTATTAGTGATTGACAAGATTATAAGATAACAGAAGTATAATTCCACATGATTCCCACCATCTAAATTCTGTCATCCCCCCCTCCAGGGGTAATCACCATAGTTCTCCCAAAATCATGAATATGGATTGAATATATATATATATCAAAATCCATTTTACAATTCTCTTTTTCAGATTTTTAAAAATTACATTTATTAGTGGGATTGAGACAGCCAAAAGTCAAAAGGGTAGGGGTGATAGAGAGGGAGAAAGACACCTGCAGCCTTGCTTCACCACTCACAAAGCAGGTGGGGGCCAGGGGCTTGAACTCTGGTCCTTGTGCACTGTAACATGTGCATTCAACCAGGTGTACAGCCACCCGGCCCATTTCCATTCTCTGTATTCCACTTCTGAAAGAAATTGTCCCATAGTCGTCCCTCACTTCCTTCCTTCCTTCCCAGTCATAATTACTGCCAGTCCCATCCATTTAGTCCCAAAAGACACATTCAAGTCTTTTTCTCTTTTAACTGATGAGTTGAGTTCACTTTTTTTGTACTAATAAGACACAAATTAGTGATCTTATTCCATTGTTAAAGACTCCCCTGCCCTGAGTATGGATCCACCTTCCAACGATAATGTCGAGGAGAAGCAATTACAGAAGGCAGACCTCCCACCTCCTGCACCCCATAATGATCCTGGGTCCAAACTCCCAGAGGGATAAAGAATATGGAAGCTATCAGGGGAGGGGATGGGATAAAGAACTTTGGTGGTTGGGATTGTGTGGAATTGTACCCCTCTCACCCAATGGGCTTGCTGATCATTATTAAATTAGTAATAATAATAATAATAATAATGAAAGGCCCCCCTGCCCCAACTCTCTCTAAGTATTCCTTATAGGGGTTTTCTCCCTTGATATTTTGATTTTTTTATTCAGGAAAATTAAAAGGTGGGCCACTTGGGCAAAGAAGGTTGACCCCATGTAGAAGCTGATGCTGATACTTATTCACTTCTATGGCCCTGCCTTCACTTACTTTGAAAGCCCCACTTATATCTACTACAACTTCTGGTTGTCCTTCCTTTTTCCTCTTCCCTCCCAGACAGGAGAAACAGCACCTGACTTCCTCAAGTGTCCTCCAGATTCTCTTCCCTCTCAGTGATGGTATAAAAAAAAAGGTTCCTGGTCACAAAAGGTCCCGGTGGAACTGGCGTTCAGAGCCCTTCTGGCCACCTGCCTTAATGTTTTTTCCCCTTTGGAAGTATGGAGCAATGTTCTTTTTGGCGTGCAAAAGGACCTGCCTATCTGTTCTTCCTGGGAATGAAGCTGATGGGGGCGGCAACCCACTCAGACCCAGAGCTGAATGTTGCTCCAGGATCATGTCTCCTCATGCTGGTTCCACAGGGAATGGGGGACTCTGCTCAGTACCAGGTCCTCATGAGGGGCTCTTCCCAGGAGCAAGATGTATTGTTTTCCCAACTTTGAATCTGGGCAGATATGGGGTGTGTGCCAAGGGGTAAGAGGAGTCCAGGAACTATGCCGAACAGCCCAGCAGTGAGATCACCAGAATCCCCTGACTGGGCAGGGTCTTTGGGAAGGTGGCAAAATGGCCCGTGTATCTAAGGCTTGGGAAATTCACAATTAAACCACATATATTGGCTATTGCAGGGTATCTGCTTGCTAGAAAATGTATTGCTTTAATTATCAAGATCCACTCTGTTCCCTAAAACTCTTCTGGGGGCTACTCCTCCATCACAGGTTCTTTAACAGCTGTGTCTCTATGCACTTTCTAGAAAGGAATAATGAGGCAAACCTTAAAATAACACCCCTGCCATCCCAGCCACCCAGGTTTCAGATAATCCCCACACTCCCACCCCAACCATCCTGGCTTCCAGATTTGAGTTCCTTCCTTCCTTCCTTCCTTCCTTCCTTCCTTCCTTCCTTCCTTCCTTCCTTCCTTCCTTCCCTCCCTCCTTCCTTCCTTTTTTCTTCCTTTCTTTCTTTCTTTCTTTCTTTCTTTCTTTCTTTCTTTCTTTCTTTCTTTCTTCTTTCCTTTCTCTCTCTCCCTTGCCCTTCCTTCCTTCCTTCCTTCCTTCCTTCCTTCCTTCCTTCCTTCCTTCCTTCCTTCCTTCCTTCCTTTTTCATCCAGGGTTATTGCTGGGGCTGTCTGCACTATAAATCCACTGCTCTTGTTGGCCACATTTTTATTGGATAGGACAGAGAGAAATTGAGAGGGAAGGGGGAGAGAGAAAGGAGGAGAAGAATATAGAGGCCTGCAGACCTGCTTCACCTCTTGTGAAGTGACGCCCACTGCAGGTGGGGAGCTGGGGGCTCAAACCAGGATCCTTTCGTGGTCCTTGTGCTTTGTACTATGTGCACTTAACCCAGTATACTACCATCCAACCTCCTTTCTTCTCACTGCCCCCCCACATACACCCCACCTTCAGACTGATCAGACCCTTCACAGAGGGCTTTTGGAGAGCCCTTGACTCAGCCTCCTCCCCCGGGGACTCAGTCTCAGGCACTCTTCTGCCCACAGTCCTCTTTTTCTATCTCAAGTCCCCAACACCACACAGCGGGGAGGTGTTGCCTTCTTAGAAACCCACCCAGACCTCTGGCCTAGTTGTGTTAGTAACACAGCCTCTGAGTGCCACTTGTCCCCAGCTGTTCTGCGAACCCCTATTTTGCTGAGAGTGGGAGTCTCTGAGCCACCTATGCAGGGACCTTGTGGGTACAAGGGTCTGATCTACAGCAGGGACCTGTCTTCCAGCTGAGCTCCCAGATTCCCCAGGAACATCTGGTGTCCAGGCCAGTCCTCCTTGTCAGATGCCCTGTGAGAGGGGCTTCCCAGGCCTTTTTGCCCAGGTCATGCCCGGACCCTGTCCCGGGAGGTCTCTGGGTTCCTGCAGAAAAGGACTGCAGATACAGGAAGGTGTGTTCTGCACAGTCTGGGGGCCAGAAGTCTGAGATTGAGAGCAACCATGGCTGGCCCTCTTGAAGAAACTTCCAGAACTCCCTCTAGTTTCCAAAAATGTTAGTAATACCTAGCTGTGTCCATAAGGTTCAGGTCCTGCCTCCTGCATCACCTGTTCTCCTCCCAGACTCAAACCTCTCTCTCTCCTCTCCCTCCTGTTACTTTTAGTTCCCCTGCATGTTAGCTATTGGGCTTAGGCAAAACTTAGGAAAGTCATGGGCCCCTTGGAACATACCTACATAGACTTCCTAGCTTCTTCCCACATGAAGACCCCTAGTTTTATCTTCTTTATTCCTACCTTTGGGTTCCTGCTTATTAAACAACTTACCTGCTTTATATCTTACCACCTTGAAGATGCTACTATGATGCCATTCTGACTTTCCTGGGCAGACAACCTCACCAATGTGTCCCGAAACCCTACCTCTCCAGAGCCCTGCCTCACTAGGGAAAAACAGAAACAGGCTGGGGGTATGGAAGGACCTGTCAACACCCATGTTCAGTGGAGAAACAATTACAGAAGCCAGACCTCCACCTTCTGCACCCTATGAAGAATTCTGGTCTATACTCCCAGAAGGATAAAGAATAAGGAAGCTTCCAATGGAGGGGCTGGGACACAGAACTCTGTGTTGGAACTGTACCTCTGTTACGTTACAGTCTTGCTAATCATTATTAAATCACCAACAAAAAAATAATTAAAAAGAAGGGCAGAAATGAATACCATAAAAATAAAGGAATCATGCAGAAGAAAAAAAAAAAGTGCGGTCATAGATTTCAGGATCATGAGGATAGGCCCTATCTCTAGATCACTGGTTTTTTCTACAAAGACTTCACTTGCAAGGAAGGTGACAGTCACAAGTCCCAGTGGACACATCCCTCTGGGGGCACCACTCACTGCTAATGGGGTACATGTGTGCATCTCTTTCTGCACACCTGACTAGCTACTTCTGTCAGCTTGAACCCTAAGTCCACCCTCCAGCCCATATCTATCTTGTCTCCTCGAGCTTGGTAAAAGCCCCACTGTGTGTATGCATGTGTAATCCAGCCACCCAGGTCCATTCCCTTGTGTCCCAGAGAATGCCATATCTTTCCCCTGACCACCTAGTCATCATGTGGGGGGCAATGGGGATGGTCCCCAAGGTCACACACGGACCCCACAGGACTAACCCTGGAAAGATGCATTGGTTCTGCCATTTTCTACTGATGAAGTGGCACATATCCAGATTCATAGGTAAAGGAGAAAACAAAGAAAAGCTTAAAACAAAAACCCACCCACAGCTCCACAGCCAAAGATAAATATTTTGAAGATGACAGTATATTTCACTCCCAGCTTTTCACAGTGCATAGACATCATGGAGACTGGCGTTTGGCACTTGGTATGGAAGAGCTGTCTGGTTTCCAGGGCACTTGGGGACTCCAGACCCCACGCTGGCTCTCTGTGGACAGTTCTCATGGCTGGTCCTCACTGTGCAACTCCCGTGGTTTACCCTCAGTGGATAACACTTGTGGTCAGCTCTCTGTGGTTGGCACTCACTGGATAGTTTTTATGTCTAACTCTTCCCAGACAACTCTTCATGTCACAGTTCTCTGTGGACAGTTCTCCAATGACCGTCTCTGTAGACAGTTCTGTTGGCTGAGCCTCACTGGCCCACTGGCCCACTCTCATGACTGGCTCCCACAGGCCTCCCACTGTCCATAGCCCGGTCCACATCCACAGGTGGGCTGCTTCCCAGAGCTTGTCAGCATGGAGGTGGGAATCTCAGGTCTTTGTTAATTTGCAAGGAGAAAAGCAGTATTTTGTCATGACCAGAGGAGTGGAATAGCTTTCCAGAAAACTTTACCAGCTCTTTGCATATGGTTCCTGTTCTGTGTTGGTCTAATGTATTTCTTCCCCCCATCCCAACAGGAGGAGAACATCTGTGTACTTATTCAAGCATCTTGTGTGTGTGAGAGAGACATCCTAGCATGTTAATTGTAGGTGGGCTTTTCCAGCTGGTTCAACTCCGGTTTTCGTTTATGTCAGATACACTTACGGTTTACATTTCCACGCACTGAACTACAAATGAAGTTTCTTCTGGATTCTCACCGTAACTTAGAGCAATATACACTCAAGATACTATACACATTCTCTTGCCTTAAGATAGAGATAGAGGGGCAAAAAGAGAAAGAAAGAAAGAAAGAAAGAAAGAAAGAAAGAAAGAAAGAAAGAAAGAAAACATAGCACCAAAACTTCCTTCAATGTGGTGAGAACCAGGCTCGAACCTGGGTCTTGTATATAGCAAAGCAATGCACTATCCAAGTGAACTATTTCACCAGTCCACCTAACCTCTCAGAATCACACGTTTTGAGCACTCAAGTAAGGAATATTCTGGAACAAGAACAGAGTTGTCAGTTCTTTTTGTCCAGAGCCAGTGGAGTGAAAGGCCTAGCTCCACCCTGAACCCACTTTGAACTGAGCCTCGGGCCCTGGGAATATTGTGGATTCCCAGCAGACAAGCAGACAAAAGTTCTGACAAGCAGAACTTTTAGATTTTGTCTCCTCTCAGGGGCTAATTCTGCAATCTACCATCTGGGCAGTGATTGAGACTCATCTCCAACTGCCCAAGTCAGAAATTCACCCCAAGAATCTCCCAGAAAGAGGCTGATCATTTATGGATGACAATGTAGAAAAAAAAAAAAAGCATGATGATGCAGGTGTCCAACCACCAGGTGTCCTCTTTCCATTTTTTTTTTTTTAATATTTGTGAGAGAGACAGGAGGAGAGAAAGAGAACCATATCTTCACTCTGATACATGTGCTGCTGGGGACTGAACTCAAGACTTCATGCTGGAGAATCCAATGCTTATCCATATCCCAGACCATACTCTTTCCAACTTAATTAATTTTTTTTTTTGTCTCCTGGGTTATTGCTGGGACTCGATCTGGCACTGCAAATCCAGTGCTCCTGGTGGCTACTTTTTTCCATTTTATTGGATAAAACAGAGAGAAATTGAGAGAGACGTGTCAGTCCCTGTTCAGGCACCATTTGCTGGTCCCAGTTCAGGGCACCAGTTGCCAGTCTAGCTTCACAGCTTCACGGGTGGGAGACAGACGACCAGGGACTCATGGCTGAGCTGGGAATGCAGTTCAATCTTTATTGCCGAGCGGGGATGCAGTTCGATCTAGCTATATCTAATCACAATCCTGTCCTATATATATCTCTCCTGAGGCGGAAGTGTCAGGAAGAGGAATTACGTAGGATGGGGGTGGGGAGAAGGAAAATAGCGTGCGAGCCAGGGGGGATTCAACCAATGAAGACAATGATTATGTAAATAGACCACAGCATTCAACCAATGAAGACAATGATTATGTAAATAAACCACAGCATTCAACCAATGAAAGCAATGATTATGTAAATAGACCACAGCATTCAACCAATGAAAGCAATGATTATGTAAATAGACCACAGCCTCAAGCAATGCAACAGAAGGGGTCTTAGAAGCAGAATTTAGAAGCAGACCAACAGAGAAGGGGGATCTAGAGCAGGAGAGAGAGAGACACCTGACACCTGCTTTGCCGCTTGTAAAGTGTTTTCTCTACAGGTGGGGATCCAGGGGCTGGAACCTGGATCCCTGCCAGGGTCCTTACACTGCATCCTATGTGTACTTAACCGGTGCACCACCTCTGGTCCCCTTGAGGCTCTGATTCTTTCTCACCAGTAAATACATAAGCCAAACTTAAATTTTATTTATTTACTTACTTATTTATTTATTTTTGATAGAGAGAGACAAAAATTGAGAGGGAAGAGAGAAACAGAGACACACCTGCAGCAGTGTTTCACTGTATGTAAAGCTTCTCCTTGAAGGGGGGGGGCTTGAACCTGGGTCCTTGTGCACTGTAATGTGCATGCTCAACCAGGTGTGCCACCATCCTGCCCTCCATAAGTCAATCTTAAAAAGAAAAGTCACAAAGGCTAGTGAATAGTTCCAAGTCTGGCCTTGGATGTTTAAGGCATCTGGTTTCAACTCTGGCAAAGCATCAACCCTGAATTCTCTCTCTCATGAGAACGTTATTTATCCCAAACTGATAAATCTGGTTTCAAAAGCACCAGTGGTTGGTTGCTCCTGAAGCAGTGAGAGGAGGCACCATCAGGAGTTGCCTCTACAGCTTGGCTCCAGCCCCCACTGGCTTTCACACACCAGGGACCTTCCTCTACAGTGCAGACCAAAGTCCCTGGCCCCTGTAAGTGCAGGGAAGGAAGCATCCTCTCTCTCATTCAGTACTGCTTCCCTTCCATGTTTGGGCAGTGTGAATTTTCTGCAATTTTTTTTTCTTTCTTTCTTCTATGCAGAGCCTGGACCTCATGGTTTCACCACTCCATGCCACTTTTTTCAGACACAGAGACAAAGAAAGAGAAAGGAGAAACTTCACAGCAGTGGTACTTAGGGTACTTCAGCATGTCCTGTGTGATGCCAGGGCTCCAACGAGGGTCTTGCCCACAGCAGTGCTGCAGCACACAGTCTGCTGAACTACTGGTTTCTCTCCAGGCCAGGATGCTCTTTCTGTAGAAGAGGTCACCTGCCTTCAAGCTTGAGAGTCCCCACACAAAAGCCTTCATGAGCAGCAGAGAGGCAACTGGTAACAACAGGGTGACTGTGGTCTGGCTTTCTTGAGGCTTGGGACCTGAACAGTGTTTCCATGGAAAAAAAGATTAAAAAAAAAATCAGGGAAGAAGCTTCTGGAAAGGTTCCACAGCTTCCCACCCATGTCCAGCCATCTGTGTGACTTCTTTTCTGGGACTGTTCCCTGAAGTCTCAGGAGCAGTTCATGAACAAGGAACCCTGCTCCTCGCTCCTCCCCGCCCCAAACCAAACTGGAGTGGTTGCTGCTAATTCAAGTCAGCAAAGCAAACTATGACCAGGGCCCATGGCCGAGCCTGTCTGGGAATGCCCTGTGCTAGTCCTCTTGGGGAACCCCTCTCTACTATCCTCCAATCAACCACAGGAGCATTCAGGGCAGGTGATGCCCAAGGCTGGGTCCCTGACTGGGTTTGCTTCTCGTGTCCACTCCCACTATCTGTCCTCTAGACAGTGACTTGTTGTTAAAATTCGGTGGCTCTAGCTGGCCGGGTTAGCTTCACGGGCGGGTAACAGAGACGTGGAGACAACGGCTGGGCAGGGAAGCTGTATTTCTTTATTCAGGAGCAATGATTCATAAACTAAGACAAACTAATCACCAAGCAGAGCTCTGCTGTCTCTTTGCGGTGGCACAAGCACTCTCTCTCACTCTGTAACTCAGGAACCCTGGCACTTTGGAACTCTTGCGGGGTTCTTTTGGGGCGGGGCCAAGCAGGCCCGCGAAATTAACAGGACTGATCTAATTCTCTCGGTGGGGGAGAACTAGAACCCAATGTAAAGCATACAACAGTGACTGACTGTTCCTGGGTGGGGCTCAAGCCATGTGGAGCAGAGTCCTGTCCTCAGGGTGCCAGTACTTGGTGAAGTGCTGAAGAGCAGAAGCCTGGCCCAGTCCTGAGGTGGCCTGCCTGGGGCCAAGGACAAGGGGCAACAACTCAACTGGTTCCCACTGACAACAGGAAATGAAGCCTTTCCTGGTCAGTCCTACAACCCCAAAGCCTCACACATCACCCAAAGGGAGAGGAAAGCAGTAGTGCTGCCCAGAATTCACGGTCATTTGCTGAAAGGAGTAAAACCAGCCAGCTCTAGAACAGCCAACGCTGTGTGGCCTTCATGTGCTGATGGGAGGGAGGGAGCGATGCAGAAGGGTCAGCCATCTGAAAACAACAGTCCCTTTCCTGTGTGGTGAGCCTGGTCCACAGAAAAAGCTAAGCCCAACATCACAGGCTCAGCCTCTGCCAGTGAGCCCAGGGAAGTTCTGTAACTGCTTCCTGCTGTAGGGCTGAGGTATGGACCCAGAGAAAGATTCATGTCAGCAAAACATCCTGCAGACATTTAGACTTTTGTTTTAAATAGATCTCTCTTTCTTTTTAATTTGTTAAACTTTATTTTATTTGATAGAGCAGAGAAAAATGGACAGAGAAGGGGAGATAGAAAGGGGGGGGGGAGAAGGATGAATATGGGATGATCCCACACAGACAGAAGTTGAGAAATAAGAACAGAAGGGAAAATACAAAGCAGACCTTGGACTAGGTATGCACTGCACCAACGTAAAGGACTCTGGGTGGGGGGGAGAGGTGAGGGGGGCAGTGTTTAGGCCCTGGAACATGATAGCAGAGGACCTCGGTGGGTGGTTAGACTGTTATGTGGAAAACTGAGAAATGTTACACATGAACTAACTACATTCAAACCATTAATCCCCCCAATAAAGAAAAAAAAGGGAGAGACAGAGAGATACCTGCAGCATAGCTTCACTGTGTATGAAACTTTAACCCCTGTAGGTGGGGTCTGGGGGAGATTGCTGCCGTAGATCGCGATGTACTTGAGCCATGCAGGGAGAAAGAGGTGCGTGCAGACACTCGTGAGGCCAGGCCGGCAGCGGGCATGGAGGGGGAGGCAGGGGCACAACAGGGCAAGAAGACAGTGGGACATTAAATAGAGCCACTAAGACACAGCCCTGGGGACCATTCTCCTTACGACACTTTCTACTGGCCTGCCTGAGTGCTTCAGCAACAGTCTTCATGAATCCAAAGGAGTTAAAGACCAGCTTCTGTGCTGGCAAAGTGGTGACCATATTTGCTTGTTTATTTTTCCACCAGGGTTACTGCTGGGGCTTGGTGCTAACATTACACATCCACTGTTCCTGGCAGCCATTTTGGTCCTCTTTTTAAAATGTATTTTATTTCATAAGACAGATAGAAATGGAGGGAGAGGATAGAGACGGAGAGAGAAAGACACCTCCAGACTTGCCTCACCACTCATGAAGCCTCCTCCCTGCAGGTGGGGAGTGGGGGCTTGAACCCAGGTGCATGGTAATGTGTGCGCTCAACCTGGTACACCACCACCTGACCAAGGCAGGTTTAGTCCGGTCCTCACCACCTTGAAGAGTTGAAGGATGCTTTGGTGCTGTGGTCTCTTTTACTTATGTTGTCTCTATCTTAAAAAAGAAAGAAAGAAAGGAGGGAAAGAAAAGAAAAAGAAGAAGTTTTTGTTGTTATTTTTGTCTATCTCTAGGGTTCTTGCTGGGGCTTTGGTGCCTGCACTATGAATCCACTTCTCCTGGCAGCCATTTCCATTGTTATTGCTGTTATTGTTATAGCTGTTGTTGATATTGTTGAATAGGGTAAAGCTTGAGAAAGGAGGGGAAGACAGAGGGGGAGAGATAAATAGACATCTGCAGTCCTATTTCATGGTTTGTGAAGTGACTTTCCTGTAGGTGAGGAGCTGGGGTCTCGAACTAGGATCCTTGTGCTGGACCTTGCTCTTGGCACTGTGTGTGCTTCACCTGGTGCATTAGCACCCAGCACCCAAAAGAAGAGCTTTTACCTCTAAAGGTAAGTATTGTAGACTCTAATTTGTCCCAGCAATGACAGAACCTACCACTCAGTGTCCATCCAGGGTACAGTACCTGGTCTGTGTGTAGGCTCCTGCTAGACCAGGTCCCCCTCATCCTCCCAGGCCCTGTAAGGTTCATGTTTGACCCAGCTCACTCCTCTGTGACCCCTTTGAAATTCCCCTACTCACCACCTTTGCCAGCCCCACAATGACATCTAGACCCCACATGCATCCCAGTAAGTAACAGTCTTGTCCGACCATGGTCACAGCAGAGGCTGAATCAAGAAAACCTGTGTGTGTGTGTGTGTGTGTGTGTGTGTGTGTGTGTGTGTGTGTGTGTGTGTGTGTGTAGCCCTGGGAGGTAGTTCTTTAATGTGGCAGCAGATACAGCTTGTCTGCAGCACTGAACCACCTCCTGTGTCCACCTTTAGGGACAGGTGGCCACCGGGGGTGGGGAGGTCCCCACAATGTGCTGGGCGTCTGGCCCTCAGAGGTGTGCACAGCAGTTTCCTCAAGCCAACAGTTGTTGGCCAGGAATACTGTGACCTCACTAGGCTGCTGTCACCCAGACAGGACCCCAAGATCAGAGGAAGCCTCGTGCCAAATCCTTGCTGGCTCAAATAGGCACCCATGTCCATCTATCTGTTTATAACAGCTTCATTGAGCTGTGCTTCACACGCTGCACAATTTACCCTTTCCAAGTGTCAGCCCCATGGCTCTGCGTCTGTTCACAAAGCTGTGCAGCCATCATGCGGCCAACTCAGAATGGAAGAAAGCCTTGTCCCCATCATCAGGACTTCCCAGCCCTCTCTGTCCCTGGCAATCACTCATCTGCTTCCTGTCACTGGGCTCTCCAAGTCAGATATTCCAAAGTCACCGAGTCACGCAAGCATGTCCCTTTTGGAGCCTGCCCCCTTTTCACTCAGCATGAAGCAGTGCCTGTTGATGCTTTACTCCTCAGAGCTGGCTATGGACCCTGGGCCTTCCGAGTGCTGTCCAGGGTGCTGATGCATCCACCCACCAGCAGGTGCACTTCTGGCTCTTACTTCTAGGCTTTTCTGTGTCTGCTGCAGGGAACACATGTACACCGGCTTTGAGGGGGAGTGTGCTTTCCTTTCTTCCAGGTCCATACTTGGACTCCCGGGTCACATGGGGTTATTCTATGTTTCATTTCTTGAGCACATATAGATTACTTTCCAAAAGGGTGTTCAGGGGGCTGGGTGGTGGTGCACTGGCTTGAGCACACATGATACAATGTGCAAGGACCTGGGTTCAAACTCCTAGTCCCCACCACCTGCAGGGGAAAGCTTTTCGAGTGGTGAAGCAGTTTTGTAAGTGTGTTGTCTCTCCTTTCCTCTCAATTTCTAGCTGTCTCTATCCAATAAATAAATAAAGATAATAATTCCCATTAAAAAAAAGGGGTGCTCAGTAGAGATTTCTGACTCCCTTGGTGTATCTAGCTGAAAAGAAAGGACACATTTATCCTTTTAGGTGGGCATATGCTGAGTTGTGTCCAGAGTGTATTAGAACCCAGGAACGGCTCTCACATGACTCAGAGAGAATTGAGGCAGAATTTGGGTCCTTTCCTAGCTCCTTTCCAACCTAAGGTCCTTATTCTCATCTCTGTTCCTGCTTTTTGGTTCCTGTTCATTAATCATTTTGTCCCACTTTACATCTTGCCACCTTTCAGCCACCAAGTTGCAGACACTATCATAATTCCATCCTGGGCAGATGACCTTACCAATGCATACTAGAACCTCACCTCTCCAGAACTCTACCCCACTAGAGAAAGACAGAAACAGGCTGGGGGTATGAAGCCACATGCCAATGTCTATGTCTTCCAGTGGAAAAGAAATTACAGAAGATAGAACTCCTACCTTCTGCACCCCCAAAATAATTTTGATCCACATTTCTTTGAGGGAAAAATGATAGGGGGAGATGACCAGAGGGCTCTGAACTCCAACTGCATCAAAACCAGAAAGAGAAGAGGAAAAAGGGGGGGAATTTGCATGTGGTAATAGGTGTATGTGTGACTTGGAAAGGAAGATGGGGCCATAGGGGAAAAAAGGCCAAATACATACAAACATAGACAGATAGTTGTAGAAATAAAAGTTAACCCGTGTCTGTAACAGTAAGAGAACTTCTGTAGCTTATTACAATGTTGGAACTGGGGATCCTGAACGCTGGTGGTGGGAATGTTACGGAGTCGTACCTATCATCTCGTGATTTTATAAAATCAATATTAAATCACTAATTATTGTTTTAAAAATTGGGTCCTGGCACGAAGATTTTATACACTTTGCACATGTGAGTGGAGGTGATGGTAAGTCTTTCAAGGAATTCTGCAAAGCAGAGTGAATCATTCAATATGTCTCTTAACCTGACATTCTCTGTATGTCAAGGGAACCAAGAAGGGTCATGAATGGATTCATTTTTTTCTTTTCCTACCCTGTTAACTCATTCTTAAGGGAACCGGAGTTTGGGATTGTCGAGGAAGGGGTGCTCTTCTGAACCTCTTCATGGCTGGTGGAGAGCATGTCTCAGGTCATAGCGCCCCTGTTTCTTCACAGTCAGAAGGCTCCAGACCCAGGCCAGCTGAGCGCTGATGTGGTTCACACACACGTCCCAGAAAGGTGGTGATATCACACTGCTTCTTTGACAATTCTGTCCCTTCCACAATGTAACCCACCCACCCAACCACTTTCCAGCAAGAGAGGCAAGATCATTATCTTTCCACCAGTGCTATTCCTGGGGCTTGGTGCTTTCACAAAGATGCCATTATCCCCAATGGCTTTTTTCCCCTTTTCAACAGAGGCAGAAATAGAGATGGAGAGAGGAGGAGAGGTCGAGTAAAAAATCACCTGGAGCACTGCTCCACCACTTGGGATGCTTTCCCCCTGCAGGTGAGGACTGGAGTCTTGAACCCAGGTCCTTGTGCATGGTAACATGTAGGTATGATGCTGTCCTGCCTTTCTTAACCTGCATCCTACAAGAGACCTCCAGGTAACAATAAATAGGTGCAAAGGATACACAGGTGCACTCCCAGCGGGCAGCATCTGGATTGTGGCTCCGCCTGTTTCCTGGCAGCGATTCTCCCCTCAGACTCCTCTGGGCCTTTCCCACTGTGCATGTCAGGGGGTCTGATCCGCAAGCTGTACTTGTATTCCTGTGCACAGTCCTCCTCACTGCACATGGTCCAAGAACCCCCTACTATGTTCCCTGTCCTCTACTTGCTCAAAGGTACCCCTAATTTCCAGAAAAGTTGCTAAAACCAGTCAGCTCCTCTTTGAGAGCAGGGCCTGTGTGATTTGTCTCCAATCACTGGAGATCTGTAGGGATAAATATGACACAGCTTCTCTGTGTCTCCGACCGAGTCAATGACTGGTCGGCTGGAGTTAGCCCCGTGCTCAGAGCAGACTGTCGGGGAGAAGTATCCCATGGGTGCTTGCTGGCATCATGGCTGATTCTCAGACACAAGTCAGAGTAGCTGGCCCCTTGGCTCAATTCTCAACTGGGTCAGAGAGACACCTCTCCTTTTTTGGCCATCTACTAGCCTCACCTGCTATCATCTGATCTTTAATCTCTGGGGAATTTGATTTGCAACTCAGTGTTGAGATAAGGATCCAATTTGTATTTGGCTCCAGACAGGAAGCTGGTTCCCCCAAGGCCCTGTGCGAGGGTTCTCTCCCCACTGTTTGTCATGGCGCCACTCAGGGCAACGTGGTCTGGCCCCAACGAGAGGCACCAACATTTTTCTCAGGTTTCCACTCTGTCCTCAGGTTGGAGGTAAACAAGCTTTTCTGTGAGTTCCTGAGAGGCGGGAGGGTGGGTGACAGAGCTCACGCTCAGCCAGCAGCGGCCCCACAGCCTGGGGGTGAGCCTTAAAATGTGCCTCCACTGCTGTGTCCACACCATGGGACCAGGCCCTCCTTTCCAAGCACCGTGGCCGCTCTGCACTTCAGGAAGAAATGTGAAATTATTCTGTAACATTCTGGAAGAAAACTGTTGGAGATTTGATTGTGGCTACATTAAATCTACGTTTAAACTCAAAAGAACTGACCACCTCGACATGCCAGCTTATCAATGAGCTTAATGTCTTTCTGTTATCTACTTATTAAGTTGTTCACAGGACATCCATATCATCGTCTTCCTTATTTTTATGTATTTTCTCTGCCTTCTGCTGATTTTAATGGAGTTCCCCCTTTCTCTAACTTACTTATTTACTTTAACTAAACCACTGTACACTATAAACATATGTGCTTGGAAGTTAATAATGCAATTGGCTTCTTCTTTTTCTTTTCTTGCCACCAGAGACTCTCTGGGGCTCAGTGCCTGCACCCAACATTCCTGGCAGTCATATTTTCTTTTCCTTTCTTGATAGAGAGAATTTGCTATGGGAAGGGAGACAGAGATGGAGAGAAAAAGAGACATTTGCAGCATTGCTTCATTGCTCATCAAGCTTTGCCAGGGGCTTAAAACCAGGTCCTTGATATAGTTACCTGTGTACTCTACCAGATGCACCATGATCTGGTCCTGCAACTTACTTCTTCTCTCCTTTTTTTTTTTTTTTTTTAATTGAGTGGCTAACAGTGCAGTTCTAAGCTCATGGGTACAATCACTCATCTCCTCCAGGCATAATGAATGAGGACCTCAAGTTTCCCTCCACCTCTTCCCCCAGGTTCAATACACTACACTGAGTCCAAGTTTCACGACTGTTTCCCTCTCTAACCTTATTTCTTAAGTCCTACCTTTAAGTTAGATCATTCTCTTTTTGACTTATTTCATTTAACATGATGTCTTTAAATTCCACCCAAGATGAGGCAAAGGAGATAACTTCACCATTCTTCTTCTTCTTCTTTTTTTTTAATCGTTGTTGTCGTTGTTGGATAGGACAGAGAGAAATGGAGAGAGTAGGGTAACACAGAGAGGGGGAGAGAAAGATAGAACCTGCAAACCTGCTTCACCGCTTGTGAAGCGACTCCCCTGCAGGTGGGGAGCCAGGGGCTCGAAGCAGGAACATTACGTCAGTCCTTAAGCTTTGCGCCACCTGCGCTTAACCACTGTGTTACTGTCCGACTCCCAAAGTGGTACTTCATTATCTTTATTTGCCTCTTTCTGATAATCAGTGAGTTTGAGCACTTTCTCATGTCTGTTGGCCTCTTCCTCAGTAAAGGTTCTGTTCGTGTTCTCACCTCATAATGAGGCAGTTTGTTTCTTCGTTGCTAAGTATACTAATTCTTTCTGTATTTTGGTTATTATTCTTTTGTCTGAAGTATATTGTGTAAAGATTTCCCATTCTTTAATGTGTTTTGGACGATGGCGGCTTTTGTTGTGTGGAAGCTTTTCAGTTTGATCTAATCCTATTGCTTTTGTTTTCTTTGCTGTTGGACTTGAACTTTGAGGACATTTCTTAGCATAGATTGTTCAGGGTTTTTAAAAAAATAATTTTATTATCTTTATTTATTTACTGGACAGAGACAGCCAGAGATCAAGAGGGAAAGGGGTGATAGAGAGGGAGAGAGGAAGAGAGATAATTGCAGCCCTAATTCACCACAGGCAAAGCTTCTGTATGCAGATGGAGACCGGGGGCTCTAACCTGGGTCCTCGCGCGTTGTGACGTGCCCTCAACCCAGATGGCCACCTCCCTTTTATTTGCTGTTGTTACCTTCTATGTGTTTTCTAGTTTCTGATCTAATATCTACATCTTTGATCCACTTGGAGTTGATTTTTGTGCACGGTGACATGAGGTGGTTCAATTTCATTTGTGTGCATGTTTCAACCCGGTTTTCTCAACACCGCGTTGCAAATGCCTTTTATCTATGTACAGAATTTATGGGATTTCCTGCATGAGCACGTGGGCAAATCCCATCCTAACAGGCATCTGCAAATTCACGGATTTTACCTCCCAGAAGACATAGTACAAGCGACTGCTGGCAGCAAGCTGGGTGAACTTTGATTAATCTAGTCTAGGGCTGGCAGACTTGTGAACAGAGGCAGGTGGCATCTACTTTCAGCCTCGTGGGCCATGAAATGGCTTTACTTTCACAACTCTTAGCCCAGTCGCAGAAGCACAAATGCATTCCTAGGCGAGATCCATGTGACAATCATGGCTGTGTTCCAATAAAACTTTATTTACAAAGGTAGGAGCTGGATGGGGCTGTGAGTCACAGCGCCTGACCTTTGAGTTAGACCACAGTCTCCTTGCACCCTAGAAAGTTCACCACTGAATACAGATATGGCACTTTGGATAACCATGCCCGATGCCAGTTAATAAGATCTTTCATTAACTTTTAAGGCATTTCAGTCGATTCTCCAGATCTTAGGCAGCGCCTATCTCATTGGTATGAGATATCTCATAACAATACGACTATGTCTGTACCTGCCAAATTATCCCCAAACTAACCAGCACTGGGAGTAGTGCTGACCTGCAGGCTGCCTTGCCCCAGCAGAGGTAGGGCACACCCTTAGTCTCTGGTCTCCCTAGTTCTTTTTTGTTCATTTCACCAAGGAGTCTGGTCCTGGAGGATAGTGGAGACCAGAGCTTTTGTTCCTGTGATATTTTCTGAAGAACACACATGGGTTCCTCCTCCAAAGTGTAGGGGTTATCATTCTGTCGGATCCTGAAATCTTACCATGTATTTTAATTTCTTACATAAACCAACTGTGTGGCTCTGTTTTGTTCTTTTTTATTTTTGACTTTTGATTGCCACCAGGGTTGTCACTGAGCCTCAATGCTGCCATTTCAAAGGAAGCCATTTTTTCCTTCAAAATGTATCTCTCTCTCTCTGATAGAATAGAGAGAAATTGAGAAGAGAGGGGGAGAGAGAGAGGGATAGGGACAGAGGGACACCTGCAGACCTGCTTCTCTGCTCACGAAGCTTTCCCTCCTCCCCTGCAGCTGGTGGGCAGGGGCTTGACGGTATGATACTGTGTGTAGTCAGCCAGGTGCGCCACCACCCAGCCCTTTTTGCCCTTTTAAGGGAAGAAGGATTTAGTTATCTAATGTACATGCAGGTGACACGAGTCCCACTCACCACTGCCACTAGAAACCATATCATTCAGGGGCCAAGGTCCCCAAGCTCTGAGTAATGTGGAGCACCCGGGAGCCTCAGGGCACCTAGTCGAGCAAGGTTAGCACCTGGCGTACACCACAGACTTGAACATTTCCGGACCACAGGGGCATTGAAGTGTGCTTTTCTACCTTTGGGACACTGTGGCATCAGGGCTCACAACGAACAGGGCAGTTTTCTGCGCATCCCCACATCTGGGGAGAGGATGCCTGCACAGGGATGTTTTCACGCATGTCAGTCTATAACTTAGTCTGAAGCACAAAACGTTCTCCTGTTCTTTCATTTACGTTACGACACGACTACGAGACATTCATTTGTTTTTTACTTTTATTTATTCCCCTTTGTTGCCCTTGGTTTTTTTTTATTATTGTGCTTATTATTGTTGTTATCGTTGTTGTTGTTGGATAGGACAGAGAGAAATGGAGAGAGGAGAGGAGACAGAGAGGGAGAGAGAAAGGTAGACACCTGCAGACCTGCTTCACCACCTATGAAGCTATTCCCCTGTAGGTGGAAAGCCGAAGCTCGAACCGGGATCCTCACGCCGGTGTTATGCTTCACACCACCTGTACTTAACTCACTGTGCTACCGCCTGACTCCCAACAATTATTCATTTAATCAAAATGCCAGGAGTCAGTGATCAGTAAACTTTGTATGTGCTCTTAAAATAATCTGATCTCCCACTCATGCCATATTTTCCCTCTTTTCTTCCAGCCTTACTTGTGAACTTAAAAGCAATTTACGGAGGGTTGGGCGGTGATGCAACGAGTTAAGTGCACATGGCGCTAAGTGCAAGGACCAGCATAAGGATCCCGGTTCGAGCCCCCAGCTCCCCACCTGCAGGGGGTCACTTCACAAGTGGTGATGCAGGTCTGCAGGTGTTTATCTCTTTTTCTCTATTCCTCCCTGTCTTTCCATCCTCTCTTGCTTTCTCTCTGTTCTATCCAACATTGACAACAGCAAGGGCAACAACAACAACAAAAAAGCAATTTACACATGGCCAAGACAAGACAAAAAATAGTTTTGTCTGAGATGCAATAATTCCCTGCATTTCTTTGGAAGTTTCATTAGTATTCTCTTATCATCATTACAGCCCCTTTTCCCTTTTCTTCAAAGAATCTGGAGAACATCTGAGGAAGTCAGGTGCTATTGCTCTTATTGAGAGAAAAGAGGAAAAAAGAAAGACACACAGGAGTTGTAACAGGTGTGGGTGTGGCTGAGAAAGGAAGTGTGGACTGGGTCTTTGGACTGAATGAAAATGGGCTTCAGCTTCCACACAGGAGCAGACATCTTTGCCTAAATGGCCCACGTACTTCTTTGCCACATGCCTTTTCAGTTTCCTAGTTTAAAGCTTAAAATATCAGGGGGAGAAAACGCTAGGAGGACTACTTTGAGAGGTGCATAACATGGGGCTGCTTAAAACATGAGCGTACTTTTACCACAGCTTACTTTTTTCTTTTTAATTTCTACTCTTTCTGATTTAAATCTCAAGTCACGTAAAGATATAAAGAATAGCTAGTAGATATATATATCGCTGGGCCCATCTATCATATTCCTGCAAACGCACACACACAGAGGAACGTTGTTCCTCTGACAACTGAATGAGACTGAGGAGTGAGAGATGAATAAAATGCATGCCAGCCCCACTCTGGGGGTATCCACATTCCAACCCCTTCAGTCCTTCATGACAGCCCTAGGGAAGTAGGGAATCATTTTGCCCACTTTACAGACAGAGAAACTGAGGCATACGGAGTTAAAGAGTGATGCTAGTCCCCCAGGATGCCCATGTAGACTAATTCACACCCCCACGTGGCCTCTTGTCAGTGAGATTGCAGAGTTTATTGCCGGGCTAGCATGGCTGAGTGGGAACGCAATGCAATGCCTTTATTGATCAGAGACAACACTTTTTATATATCTCTTTAACTGGAAGTAGCAAGTGGGAAAAGGAAATGGCTAGGAGAGGGGGTGGAGAAGAGAAAAGAGCACGAATGTAGAAAGCTTCCCAAGCAGCTGTTGCGAAGGTTCTAACCAATGGGATAAACCAATACCCTGCAGGCAGGGTGGGTCTCAGGCAAAACAATGACTATGTAAATAGACCATAGTATATGGAGCAGGGCGTAATGCCCAACAGTTTATCTCATCCTTTTTTAAATATTTATTTATTTTCCCTTTTGTTGCCCTTGTTGATTTTTATTGTTGTTGTAGTTACTATTGTTGTTGTTATTGATGTCCTCTTTGTTAGATAGGACAGAGAGAAATGGAGAGGAGGGGAAGACAGAGAGGGGGAGAGAAAGAGAGACACCTGCAGACCTGCTTCACCACCTGTGAAGCAACTCCCCTGCAGGTGGGTAGCTGGGAGCTCAAACAGGGATCCTTATGCTGTGGATTTCACACCACTTTCGCTTTCACACCACTTATGCGTAACCCGCTGTGCTACCCCTGACTCCCTTATCTCATCCTTTTTTAAAAAAAGATTTATTTCTCATTTGTTTAGGATAAAGACAGAAATTGAGAGGGAAGAGATAAGGAGACACATGCAGCAGTCTCGCCACTCTTGAAGCTTTTCTCCTCAGGTGTGGGCCAGGGGCTTGAACCTAGGTCCTTGAGCACTGTAATGTGTGCTCTCTACCAGGTGTGCCACTGCCTGCCCCTAGCTGATGCTTTAACCAACAAATGATGAGGAGCTAGTTTCGAGTGGTATTATTATCACTGTAATCAGCCAAGTTTAATTTACATCACGCTTGGGAAAGAAGACTTACACATTTCTTAGGCTGAATAAGACTTGGTTGATGAATATCTTCGTGAGTGATAAAAATAATCTTAAGCAACCTTGTTTATGAAGTTCTAATGTCCAATAGGTAGCTGTGAATTTACATAGTTTTAGTATTCAAAAGATATGTGTATATCCTGGTTCTCCTTGTTATTCTTACCAGTGGCATTTATTTATGCTTGATATAGATTTAAGAGTTGTTTATACTTCCAACTAAAAGTTGTGTTTCTAGTTATATTATATGTAATCCACTAATATACACATATGCTAATCACTGCATATATTCTTCCAAGGGTAGCATGTTCATTAACTTGAACCATCATATTAAAATATGGTTAGTAAACATTTATGTATCTCTGGTGTAACAACATATGATTTTGCAATGAATACCATCTCAGCATGCTTCAGCTCAGAATGTGTGGAGACGTCAGGCGTGGAATGCCAACCCTTCACTCTCATCACTCTGGTGAGACCTTTCCTTTCATGGTATTCTCTAATTCCATTCCAGGAGGTTCACTTCCTAACAAAGTCCCCAAACCTAGATATAGACCAGGTCCCATTAAATATAGCATATGTTCACATGTATCCATAAATTAGGGCAAAATATATACCTGAAAGCAAAAATACACAATAATCTTTAGTGAGCTAGTATCAAGTTCATAAAGAAAGAGTGTCCACTTAGACTTAGATACCCTCCTCACCTACCTGCTATTACAGTTCTCTCACTTACTCCAAAGCGAACCTTATCAAAGCAAGTACTGCAAAAGCTGAATAAGGGCAAGAGACTGGCATACTTTAATGATGACTCTTTAGTCATTATCGGACCATTCCACCAGCTGGGGCCCTAATCGGGGAGTCCTGAGATTCCCAAACAGACATGATGGGACTAGACTTCAAATAAATCCCTCTCTCCATTGATACCAGTCATTTCTATCAGGAACAACAAAATAGACCCCTCTGTGGGCCCCCATAGGACCCTGCCCTCAACTTGGATCAACAATAGTAGAGAATGTTCGAAGGATGAACAACATATTCTATGCTACACCTGAGGAAGATGGGTCGATACTGGGGCAGCATGGAATGTTCCTACTCATGACCACAGAATGTGAGCTCAGATCTACAGGGATGCAGAGGTCACACAGCCTCCTAAGCTAATTATGGGCCGCAGATCACATCAAATCGATGTGGTTTACAATCAACAATACTTATACCCCTTTCCCATATTAGGGAGCTACTTTCTTCTCTGATCTAGCTTTCTGGTCCTTTTCCCAGCCATGACATCGTATCCCCAGACAATAACTTGGATCCACCTGCATATCAGATTTCAGGCTCAGGTTAAAAAAAAAACAACAAACACTAGTATAGCTACAGGCCCTTTGAAATATAACTAAAATATGCCACTAGCCATCAACAAAATGGAGGACACCCCAACACTTTATCTGCACTATTCCAGTCTTTAGGTCCATGACTAGTCAACAATTTTTTTTGGCTTTGTATGTTAACTTTCTTTTCAGCCACCAGGTTCCAGACGCTAGCATGATGCCGACCAGACTTCCCTGGACAGAGTGCCCCACCAATGTGCCTTGGAGCTCTGCTTCCCCAGAGCCCTTCCCCACTAGGGAAAGAGCAAGACAGGCTGGGAGTATGGATCTACCTGTTAATGCCCATGTTTAGCGGGGGGAAGCAATTACAGAAGCCAGACCTTTAACTTTCTGCATCCCACAATGACCTTGGGTCAATAATCCCAGAGGGTTAAAGAATAGGAAAGCTATCAGGGGAAGGGGTGGGATACTGAAGTCTGGTGGTGGGATACTGAAGTCTGGTGGTGGGAACTGTGAGAAGTTGTATCCCGCTTATCCTATGGTTTTGTCAATGTTTCCTTTTTATAAATAAAAATTTAAAAAATATGATTTCATCTTCTACTTGCTTTTTTTTTTGCCTCCAGGGTTATCACTAGATCTTGATGCTTGTACTACAACTCCTCTGCTCCTGGAGGCTATTTTATCCACTTTTCATTGGATAGAACAGAGAGAAATTGAGAGGGGAGTGGGAGATAAAGAGGGAGAGAGACAGAGAGTCACCAGCAGACCTGCTTCACCGCCTGTGAAACTTCCCCCCTGCAGGTGGTGGTGGGGGGACCTGGAGTTCAAACCAAGATCCTTGAGAGGGTCCCTGCACTTCATACTCTGGGCACTTAACCCAGTGCGTCACCACCTACCCCCACTCCCCATCTTCTACTTTAACATATTTATCTCCCAATTTCGTTTCCATTTCATTTGTCTGTGTATTTTTATTCTTGACTTTACTCTTATGGACCATATGGATTCCCTAAGTGTTTACTTAAATCTGTTTGATAGCCTTGGTCTTTTGGTGGAGGAGACTAATCCATCCCTATGTGTTGCCATCACAAGTACTAAACCTTCCTTTTATTTTATTCCCACCAGGGTTACTGCTAGAGTTTGATGCCGACACTACAGATCCACCACTCCTGGCAGCCACTTATTTCTAATTTTTATTTTTTCCTTTCTAATTTTTATTAGACAAGGCAGAGAGAAACTGAGAGGGAACGGAGAGGTAGAGAGAGGGAGAGAAAAAAAGACACCTGCAGACCTGCTTCACCACTCCTGAAGCCTCTCCTCTGCAGGTAGAGACCAGGGGCTCGAACCCGAGTCCTTGCCCTTGGTAATATGTGTGCTTAACTGGATGCACTGCTGCTCAGCCCCAGGTACTCAATCTTTGTCATAAAGACAATTTTACACTTCTGGTCACTGGTGCCTTCTTTCTTTAAACACATAACAGCTTACTGACTTTTTCATTCTCCATGACTTTTTAAAATTTATTTATTTATTTTCCCTTTTGTTGCCTTTGTTATCTTTCTATTGTTATTGTAGTTATTATTGTTGTTGTTATTAATGTCATTGTTGTTAGATAGGACAGAGAGAAATGGAGAGAGGAGGGGAAGACAGAGGGGGGGAGAAAGATAGACACCTGCAGACCTGCTTCACCACCTGTGAAGTGACTCCCCTGCAGGGGGAGAGCCAGGGGCTCGAACCGGGATCCTTACTCCAGTCCTTGTGCTTTGTGCCACGTGTCCTTAACCCACTGCGCTACCGCCTGACTCCCCCATTCTGCATGATTTAGAAGACATCATGTGCTTGTTTTTTCAGCGGTGGTCTCCATTATTCAACTGATGCTTTCTTTTCTTTTTTAACCAGAGCACTGCTCAGCTCTGGCTTAGGAATGGTCTGGGAGTTGAAGCTGAGACTTTGAAGCTTCAAACATGGAACTTCTTTGCATAACCATTATGCTGTCTCCGTTGCCCTTAAAGAGACTCCTGATGATGGAAGCACTTCTCTAGTGACTTACGCCATGCTTCTATTCCATGAAGAGACAGGAAGTGACCATTTTCGGAAGCAGTCCAAGTGGTTGATTCAACCAGGAGTTGCAATTCCACTTGTCACCACATAGAAATCATTCTCACTAGGGCCCAGGTGGTGGCGCACCTGGTTGAGTGCGCATGTTGCAATGCTCAAGGACCCAGGTTTGAGCCTCCGGTCCCCACCTGCAGGAGGAAAGCTTTGCAAGTGGTGAAGCAGGTTGCGGGTGTCTTTCTGTCTCTCTCCCTCTTTGTCTTTCCCTTCCTCTCGATTTCTGACTATTTCTATCCAATCAATACATAAAGATAATAATAAAAAGAGAAATCATTTTCACACTTCCTAAAGAGCATCAAAATAACATTATTGTGGGTTTGGAGGCTTTTGGAACCTCAGCAATAAGAATGGATGATATTCAGCTCAAGGTGCTTAACCGGTATCAGAACTTCTTTTTTCCCCCAGGAAAGGTATGCTGTTAATATACCTTCAAATCTATGAGAGGTGAGGAGTCGGGTGGTAGCGCAGCAGGTTAAGAGCACTTGGCAAATCTATGAACGGTGAAATCGTCCCACCATCTCTTTTATCCAAAACGATCATTAGAAAAAAAGAATCAACTTCCTAAATGAACCTTTTCAGGTCAAATCCATAATACACCCCCCCTCTCCCCCCAGTGGTGGCCTGCAGGTTTTCGGTCTCAGGATTTAAAGGCTGGCTCTTGTGTCCTTGTAGGTGTTGGGGACTTGCCTGGTGTTCAGCTTCTATTAAGAAGAAAAAAAAAAAAACAGTAACAGGATGCACTTTCCCTTTATTCCTTTAACTCAAAGTCAATGCCATGGAAAGCCAGTGATCCGTTTTATTTGAGGATTTTTCTCCAGCTCAGGAAAGTTTCTTTGCCACACTCTATTTTTACCCTAATCTGATCATTCTTTCTGTTCTTGTCATTGTGATGTTTCCCACGGGGAGCAGTCACATTCTTAGGTCAGACAGCTGTCCCCTGTCCTCCCCTGCCAACTCCTTTCCTCTGGCTCCACTCCTTTGCTTTCTACAATGAATGATCTCCAGGTGGAAGGCTGGTCCAATCACGGTGCTGTTTTTCCTGCAATGGCATCTCTTGTACAGCATTTCCTAACTTCGCTCTCATTCTGGTTACCACTGTGTTCCTCTCTGAGTCTTTAAAAAAATTCCTTTTTTTTTTTGTCCTCATATCCTTCATAACAGTTCTCTTCTGCTTTCTTGATCTTGGGTTTTGAAGTCAACTTTCTGTGTCTTTGACAGCCATCAGCAGAGGTGGACGGGCCTCACATGGTTACAGGAAGAGGACTCTCTTCAGAGTTAGCTCTATCTTCGCATCTTCAGGGCACTTTTCATGCCAGAGATAGAACTTGATTTTTATTGGTTTGTGTTTGAATTTTGCCTTAGATGCTTAAAAATAAAATCCCTTGTTAAGCCCGCGCCAACCTATGCTGGGATGATCCAACTGGTTTGAGGGGTGGGTGGGCACCCTCCTATTTAATTTAAGGTAGGTGTGTGTGTGTGTGTGTGTGTGTGTGTGTGCGCGCACGCGTGTGCACGTGCACACACTTCTGACACTCCAGGTTGACCCTGAAGGCCTGGGTGATGTGCAGAGACCCTAAATTGTCAGTAGACATGACATCTTTTCAACTCAGAGATGAGACTTCTAGGGTGACCCTACCCACTTGGTGGTGGGGGGTGAGAGGTAGATTGTCTGTATAAGCTGGAAACTCTCACTCTTTGAAGAATGGAATAGATACCAGGAACCCCACCATGCCAGCCATATTGTCTTCTCCCTCACCAAGTCAGAGTGCTTCTGGGGGACGCTGAGTCCCTCCCCGGGTGCCCAGATCTCCTGCTGCCAGGCAGCGGGTGTGGAGTTGGCAGTGTGAAGACCTTCAGCAAGAGCAGCTCCACTGCCTCGCGGCGTCTGACACTAGCAGCCATCCAGGGGCTGGGTTAGAACCGGAGCCAAGGAGGAAGGCGGGATCTTGGCTGCATCTTATCAGGTCAGACCAAAGTGGGACTCAGAGAGTAATGGGGCATCCCAAGAAGGTGTCTGCCTTGGCTCTGGACATGCCCCCTGCATGGGTATCACCGCCCTCTCCATGCAGGGCTCTGTGCTCCAGGTCACGATGCAATCACCACATTTCCTTGTTTTTATTTATTTGTTTGCTTGTTTATTTATTTATTTTGCTTCCAGGGTTACTGCTGGGGCTCAGTACCTGCATTACGAATCCACTGCTCCTGGATACTATTTTTTTCCTTTTGATGCCCTTGTTGTTTATTGTTGTTGTTGTTATTGCTGTCATTGTTGTTGGATAGGACAGAGAAAAATGGAGAGGGAAGGGGAAGACAGACAGGGGTACAGAAAGATAGACACCTGCAGACCTGCTTCACCACCTGTGAAGTGATCCCCTTGCAGATGGGGAGCCGGGGGCTCGAACCGGGATCCTTACTCTGGTACCTTCTGCTTCGCACCATGTGTGCTTAACCCTCTGCACTGCCTCCTGGCCCCCGTGCCCTTGTTTTCAGCAGGATCTGGAAAGAGCTTGCACAGGAAAGAGCTTGCACAGGAAGCAAGTGTGTGTCAGCATACTGACCTGCAAGGCCATGCCCGCTTCCTCTCTTAGTCTTGGTGGATTCTTCCTCGCTCTCTTCAGAGCGAGGTCAGAGTGATCACAGCAGTGAGGTCCTTACGCTCAGGTGGTGAGGTCTCAGTGAAGAGGGAGCCCAGTGGCACACCTATGAGGCCCACACTATCACATACTCACCTGGCCCCTGCCATACTTTCCTAGTCCCCACCTGTCTACTTGGTCCCCACAGGGCCATCTGGTCCTTCCCATCACAATCATATCTTGACTTCAGCACATGCCTATCTATCTGTCCTGTGGAAGCCCTAAGTCACATGACTACGAGAGGACACAGGCCAGGTTCAATCCAAACAGACAGAACCAAGGCCCAGTGACAACCAGAGTCCTGTCACCAATGACCAGGTGGGCAATGGGGTCTCCGAAGGGGCCAGCTGATGGAGGTGTGGACACTCTAGAACATTTTTCAAGGTGCCATGTGAGAAGAACAACTTTCTCACTCACACAGAGACACAAAGATGCCTGGGGGTTTGCAGAGGAGTTTCTCGTCCACCGTGTTCCATCCCAACAATGCAAGAAGCTGTGAAGTCCGCAGAGGTGCCTGGCTCTTCTGCAGAAGACGACAAGAAGGCCCAGAGACCCAGTGACTTTGGCAAGGTCACCTCCCGTAGTGCACAAGAACTGTCACTCTCCAGGCAGGGAGGACGCTGTGACTAGAAGCTCAAGAGCAGGCTTGTCACCGGAGGCAGAGAGGCACTGGGCGTGTGAGATTTATGACCCATTTCGGGCAGAGGATGCGGAGAGCGGTGATGAGGCTACTGCAGTGCCAGCCCTGGACCGTCCCAGGACCCACACCACCCTGCATATCTCAGCTTGTAACGGGAAGCTGATGTTTACCGCAATTTGGAATGAGGCACCAACCCTTCTATTTCCTTTCTAAAGATGGATCTTTAACAGATGATGATGTCAAATGCCACATTTCTTTCCTGCCAATGCATTGGGAATGGTAGAGGGTGGAGAGGGCTTGAGGCAGGGGGCCCATCTGGTCTGCAGTGGGAGGACAGGCAGCCCAGACACATCAGACAGGTTCAGTGTGACCAGAACTGGGTGTGAGGAGCCAGCTGGGCTAGGAGAGTCCACAGTCAGGGAGCTGCCTCGAGAGGCTGAAAGACAGACAGCCACACACTGACTTTCTATCCCACATAGGTCTTTTAAAAATGTTTTATTTTACTTATTCACTTTTTGGGTAGAGAACAGAGAGAAACTGAGAGGGAGAGGGAAAGGTGGGCATGGAGTGGGAGAGAGACAGAGACACCTGCAGCACTGCTTCAACACTCATGAAGCTTTCCCCCTGCAGGTGGGGAATGGGGGTTTGAATGTAGGTCTTTGCGCAAGGTAACATTTGTACTCTACCAAGTGTACCACCGCCTGACCCCCTCTGTGTGTATTCTTATATAACAAAGTGTCAGAGGATCACCAGGACTTTTGTGTATGAAAAAACATGTCGCTTTGCAATGTCCCCTGTGCGATCATAAGTCAATAGGATTAACACAGCATTGGGCCAATTGTTCTGCTCAGTCTGTTCATGAACATGGGCTCAAAAGGAACAAGTAAAACGGACCCCTGGGACTTGGGGTCACTTCAAGAATCTTTACTCCTTCTCTAAGGTCGCTACTGGCAAGATGGTGATGCTCCTTCAGCGCATGCTCAGCTTTGGGGCCCTCTGGGGTTTCAGCTGCGCTCCCTGGAGTCTCGATGGCCTGGGGCCAGCAGTGGTATGGGAGGGCTGTCTGTACTGGGAGGCTGTCTTATTCCATCAGGTTCTTGGCAGGTTTCTTCTGTGCAGTTCAAGTGTCTAAAGCTACCGCACCCCACTCTTGGGTTGTCCTAGGCCGCCAGAGCAGGTGACAACAGCCTTGGTGGCCTCCAGAGAGGCTGCTTCTCAGGCCACTTAGCCCTGGGTCTTCATGTGGGTCTCCAGTGCTGCTGGGAGAGTATAATGTGTCATTCTGGGCACCACCCAGACACCAAGTGCATGACTCTTAGAGGCTTGTCCCTCAGAACCTCATCGGCCAGCACCATGAGCAGCATTTCTCTGGACCAAGGAAGTAGGTTGCTCAACAAATACCCCCAGAGCTTGAGGACACACAGAAACCTTCAATCTAAGCACCAGAGGGAGCGGGAAGGCACTGTGTGATCTTCCTGTGTCTCCAAGGCCTGACCTTCACAGGAACCTGCCTTACTCCTGTGCAGGGGACTAAGCCATATTGATGCTCTGGTTACAGATTGCTGTAATAAAGCCAGGACTCCATCAAGCAGGTGTATGGATGTCTAGGCTTTTCAGTGCACATGAAAGTCACATGTGTGTTATACAGCAGTCCATTAAGTGTACCATAGCACATGCTCGTAAAATGAATGTGCACATCGTAAAAACAGAGAGTTGCCAAAAGCTGTCAGCATCCTCCGAGGCTCTGGTGAGTCAGTTTTTGTTTCAGCTGGTGGAAGTTCTTGTCTCCCTGTCTATGGTGCAGATGGACCAAGGATGTTGCTGGAAGGTTGGGTGGCAGCTGCAATGCCTTCCTAAAATAATATGCAGTGAGGTTTGCTGCACTGTCTCTTCCTTTCACAAAAGACTCCTCTGGAGTGGGCAGTGCTGTTGGATGCTGCCTGATAGCATATTACCTGCTTTAGAACTTCCCTCCAAGTGGCTGTCAGTTCTCTCAAGCCCTGCCTTGATTTATCAGCTAAGCTGACTTCGAATGCTGAGTCCTTTGCTGCCACTTTAGCAGTGGCCACGGCACCTTCACAGGAGCTGAGTCCATCTCAAGAAACCACTTTCGTTGCTCACCCACAAGCAGCAGCAGCTCCTCATCCCTTCAAGTTCACCCATGAGCCTACAATCCATAACCCAGTGACACCTTAGGCTCCACTCCTAGTTCAGGGTCTCTTGTTCTTTCTCCACAGCTGCAGTGGCTTCCAGATCAACGACAACAGTAACATCAAAGATCACAGATTCCCAGATCACCACAAGAGATAGGACCACAAAGAAAACGTCTGAAACATTGTGAAGAATCATCAAGTTGTGACACAGATGGGACGTGAACACATACTACTGGAAAAATGGGCTGAACTTAAGAAACAAGAACAGAAAAGGGACATGTAAAGTAAAAACTGAACTGGTGGAGTACTGTGCCAAAGCAAAGAACTCTGGGGGAAGGAAGACAGAGGTGGCCACAAGGGGGAGAGGGTGTGCTTTCAGATCCTGGTACATGAAAACTCCCTAATTTGAGAGTTTTGCAGACACTTAATCTTGGTGAGATGAGAAGTTGTACCTATGAGTTCACAACTGTGCTGTAAACCATTAATCTCCCAATTAAAAAAATAATGATAATAAAGGGGAAAGATGGTTCCAATGCACTTATTTGTCACTGACCTTTAGTTTTCAAGCAAAGCAGTAAAAATGACATGTTATAAAATGAACTTGGCCTAGGATATGTTTAAAAACATGAGCTGGGGACCAGGCAGTGGCACACCTGGTTAAGCACACACATTGCAGTGTGCAAGAACCTGGGTTCAAGCTCCTGGTCCCCACCTGCAGTGCAGGACTGGTGAAGCAGGTGTCTCTCTGCCTCTTTCCTTTCTTAATTTTTATATTTTTTATATTTATTTTATTTATTTATTCCCTTTTGTTGCCCTTGTTGTTTTATTGTTGTAGTTATTATTGTTGTTGTCGTTGTTGGATAGGACAGAGAGAAATGGAGAGAGGGAGGGGAAGACAGAGAGGGGGAGAGAAAGACAGACACCTGCAGACCTGCTTCACCACCTGTGAAGCGACTCCCCTGCAGGTGGGGAGCCGGGGTTCGAACTGGGATCCTTATGCTGGTCCTTGTGCTTTGCGCCACCTGCGCTTAGCCCGCTGCACTACAGCCCGACTCCCTAATTTTTATTTTTTTATTAGACTTCTGCACGAGGCACTGTTTACTTCCTCTTTATAGATAGATTGGAAACAGGCCCCTCTGAGTTGCCCTGCTCAAGGTTGCAGCCCCGGGGGAAGAAAGCCTGAATCCTTGCCAGTTTTCCCTGTTAGATATTCTGCAATGTTCTGCAGACCAGGACTGGAGAGGAGCCTGTTATAATTCTTTTTTTAAATTTATTTTTGTAAACATTTTTTCCTTTATTGAGGGATTAATGTTTTACAGTCGCCAGTAAATACAATAGTTTGTACATGCATAACATCTCTCCGTTTTCTTTCCTTTTTTTTTTTTTTTAAACGAGAGCACTGATCAGCTCTGGCTTTTGGTGGTGGGTGGACTGAACCTGGGACTTGGGGAGCCTCAGGCATGAGAGACTCTTTACAGAACCATTAGGCTATATACTCCCTGCCCACTCCCTTTCCCTCTCTCTACCTCCTCCTCCCCTCTCAATTTCTCTCTTCCTCTAACCAGTAATAAATAAATAAATAAATAAAAATAAAATCATGAGCTGAAAAAATAAAAACCAAACAAACAAAACAGTAAGTCACCAGAACTTTAGGAATGTTGGGAAATTGTCCATCCAGAAACCAGCCCAATTCCCCCTGAACTGATGGAAGAGGGTCTCAGTGCCCACCTGGACTGCACACTAGGACTAGGCAACTGGCTGGAGCACCCTCTCCCTGCCCCCCTCCCCCCCAGTCCTTCTTCTTTCTTTCACTCAGCAAACACTGCAACCTCTTCCCAACACCGGTTGCTCTCACTGGCCCAAGTGGTACTCGAAGCAGCACCCAGTCCAGTGTTCACCATCTAAGGGGGTGATCCTTGACTCCCTGAGATCTTGGTGGGCGAGGTCCTGAGTGCTTCACCCAGCATCCCCAGCACCCGAAGTGGAGCCAAGAAGGAAAGTGGAGGAGGGTGGGGCTGATCACGTGGCCCAGGTGCCCGCAGCTGCAGGAAGATCACTGCCAGCACAGAGAAGCAAGTCAGAGCTTGGCTTCTGGGCCCCACGTTAGGCTCTAGACTTCTCAGACCTGGTCCTCCTGCAGGACCCCCTCAGAAACACCTCAGCCTCACCGCTATGGGCTGGCCCCCACCCCCGCCCCCCGGGCTTCTCCACTGGCATGTTCCTCCCACCCCAACCATCCCCATTTATGTATTTAAAATGATTCAAAGACCAACTGCTTTAAGGAAACTGAAACTAATGAGGCACAATTACTGTAAACAGCTACCAGCATGTAATGTCTCCTGTTAGAAATTGGGCGAAAGTGCCGATGGAAATAATGTAGGCTTGGTCAAAGCCAATTTTTTTTTTTTGGTCTGTTTTGTTTCTGGGCTCTCATTTCTGCTGAGAAAATGAAGAATGTCACTGCTCACAATGCGAGCGGATGCCGTGCAGACCATATACGTTTTTTTGTTTACACACAGAATCTATTAAAATGTCCAGCTATTATTGTGGTGATGAATAGTGGTGATTCCAAAGAACACAAAATATATTGCAGACGGGGATCAGAGTAATGACTCCGTATTTTTCACTGTGTGTGCAGAGGAGAGAATTAGTCTGGTGTGGGGGTGTAGGGGTGCGGGGCGAGGGGAGGGAGGGACTTCTGGCCAAACACTTCAGCCCTCACTTTCACTCCTAAAAACATCTGCACTAAAAGGTGATAGTCCTTGGGAGAGTGTGGGTCCCAGGGGACCCTGGTCATTCTAGAAGCTCCTGCAGTGCAGGAGGGAAGGTTCAGCTCTGTACCTCCTTAGTGAGGAGGTAGGGGATTCTCTCTTTTGGGGTCACACTCCTTTCTGTCTGTTGTGGTCCCACTGTGATAGCTTGGCCCGAGGCCAACACCTTGTCCTCTCTGCCACCCCTGCTCTGCTCCACTCACCATTGGACCTGCTGTAAACATGATTCTACCAAATTCCAGGGGAGGGACAGCAGCCCTGCCTGTGGGATGCTTACAGGGGGGGCCTCAAAGCACAGTCCCTTCTACTCTGTTCCCAGCACCTCCCTAGTGACAGGGAGACCATGTAACACAGACACATAGCAGAGTCTGGCTTATCTTTCTTTTAAAAATATTTTGTTTATTATATTTTACTGTGAGATATACAGAGAGAAATAGCACAGCACTGCTCAGCTCTGGCTTATGGTGGTACTGGGACTGAGACTGGGAGCTTGGAGCCTCAGACATGAATTTCTATTTTTTTTTTCCTCCAGGGTTATCACTGAGGCATGGTGCCAGCACTGCAAACCCACTGCTCCTGGTGGCCATTTTTTTCCTTCTTTCTTTTTCTTCCTTCCTTCCTTCCTTCCTTCCTTCCTTCCTTCCTTCCTTCCTTCCTTTTTCCTTTCTATCTTCTTTTCTTTCAAAGGGCAGAGAGAAACTGAGAGGACAGGGTGTGGATAGAGAGGGCAAGAAAGAAAGACACATGCAGACCTGTTTCACCACTCGTGAAGCATCCCCTCTGAAGGTGGCGAGTGGGGGCTCGAACAGGGGTCCTTCTGCATAGCACTATGTGTGCTTAAGCAGGTGCACCACCACCCTTCCCCAGCACAGAGACTGGCGCCCAGAAGAGATGACATACATCCAATACCCTCCCTGGGGAAAGAAGGCCTGCGGTGGGACCTTGGGGCTGGGTTTCTGCTGGTTCTTCATCTCCATCTGGAGGGAGCTCAGTGCTAGGCAGAAAGCTTCCCTGTCACCAAGAGGATTTCTAGAGCTCCCCTAGCCATCTGTGGCAGGATGGGGCCCCTAAGCAGGTGCCAAGAGTGTGGCCCCCTGACACCCGGGGCAGGGTGGGGGGCTCAGGAGCATGGTTGGCCCTCAGGATTCAAAGAAAAATGCCACTTGTTCTTACGAATCCCCCACTCTGCCCCAAGTAGTGGTTCTTCAGGAGGGGGTGAGCAAACACCCAGGGGTCCCTCCTACTCACAGCTAAGGGGTATAATCACATGTTCTAAGAGGCCTGGGTGTTTGCCCACTCTCTCCTGAAGAGCCACAACTTCTGAGGCCACAGTTCCTTCAATGGCACAGAGTGGATGTGGAGTTCTCCTTGGGTGCTTGAAACTCTACATCAATTCCAAGGAAGGCTCTCCTGGGTGACTAGTCTGGCTGGGGTGCCTCTCCTTCAATCCCTGGACTTTCAGCTGGTCTCCCTGCTGGGCTCCTAGGAGAATAACACCATTGAGCCTGGAGCAAAGGGAGGTAGGGTTGGAGTTTCCTCCAGGTCCTGGCAGGAGGTCGAAGTGGGACACAGGCAGATGTGCTCACCAGGTAACAAGTTGTCAGGGAGCCCTGATTATGCTGCTGTCATGTCTCTGTTCCTGCTGCCTTTCCAGGTGTATGGCCTGTGAGAACCACTGGCTAAGTCTCGTGGACTCTCTGCACCTCTGAACTGCTGAGACAGTATCTTATCTGCAGCCCACCCCCTGGCCAGGCAAAGGGACCTAAGCTTTGTAGACTCAGGGTCTGGCAGGACAAAGCTCTCTGTGTGGCTGGAAGGTGCTGGTCCCCAGTATAAACACAATGGGTCCCAGAATCCTCTGTGCAGCTGCTGGGGGCACGCCTGACTCCCTCCTGGTGACATTCTGGCTCTCAGCAGATGGACTGTAGGGGAGAATCTGTGTGTAGCCCCTCTCCTGCCTGTCCTGAAATCCATCAGCATTCCTGGACACTGTGAACCCCAGAGGCCTGTGCTCAGGAAGTGAATTACTGGGGGTCCCCAAAGGCGACAGTGCCTCAGTGGGACTTGACAGATGGAGGCTGAGGGAATCCACATGGAAGACGTGTTGGGTCCAGTGCAGAGTGCCCAGAAACATCCATGGTTTGTGTCCACAGAAAATCATTTTCTGAGTGATGTCTGTTTCTCTGCAGAAGCGCAGACCTTCAAGTAGTCTTCCTTTTTAGCTTTCCTGGAAACCACGAAGTAACGTCAGTCCTGGTCTTGGAATGTGTCCTCAAGCTCTTTCTGGAAGTATCTATGAACGAGTCTCCACTGTGAGGGGTTGTGCCAGCCTTCCTGGGGGTTCCGGCTGCCACCATCCTGGACACTGCAGCCATCTGAGGAGGGGAGCCCAAGACTGCAGGGGAGGAGACACCAGAGAGAGCTCCCTTCCTGGCCTCCCACTGGTGGGACGTTCCTGCAGGTACGGGAGTCCCTTTGGTGGTCCCCACATAGTTCATGGGCTTCGGGGGGGGTGTCTCCCTCCCCTGATGCTCACTTCCCCAGTACAGAATTCCAGACCAGCTCCCTCACTCTGGGCTCTGGAAGCTGGGAGCTGCTGTTTCCCATCTCTGAGAGTCTTCTCGGAGAAACAGATGCACTCTGGTGTCCGAGTCTTTGTATGTGACCTATTTTTTTCCTCCGAGTTTTAGAATATTGTTTTTCATCTTCAGTAGCCTAAAATTTCCTGCTGATAACTCCAAGGATGGTCTTTATTCCTTCATTTTCAGCCTTTAGAAAAACCCACATCTTTGAGTTCTAGATGTTTTTAGAATATGTTTCTTTGATAACTTCTCTTTGTTTTCCTTTTCTTTTCTTTCTTTTTTCAGTAGGGGAATATGATATTTTTTAGAACTCCCCAGTGGATCATCTAATCTGTTTTTCCCTTTCCTGTAACATGGCAACAGACTAGCAGCTTCCTGGATGGGGGGTGGGGGGTGGGGGGACATCACTCTTGTCACTGTGGACGACACTGTCAGGAGAACCCCAGGGTGCTCAAGGGAAGCTTCTGCAGAAAGAAGCCACAGGGTCCTCCCAGAACCTTTGGGATCTGGAGGGTCTCGCACCTCAGGGTGGAGGTGCCCCCCATCTCCTGATTTCAGGGTGCTCCTGCCGTCTTGAGTACAGCAATTCCCACTGCAGAAGAGCATTTGGACTTGATTGCAGGTGGACTTTCAGGAGCTGGACTTCTGGGTTAGGGGCAGCCAAAGCAGAGGGGGTGGTATCTCTCCTGAATACTTACTTTTTAAAAATTTTATTAGTTATTTAATATTGATTTACAAAATGACAAGTGAACAGGGGTATAAATCCACACCATTCCCACCACTAGAGTTCTGAATCTTCAGTCTCACCACTGCGAGCCACCCCAGTTCCCCTAAGGTTGTAGACACGGGCCAACCATCATCTCTACAACTATTTGTCCACATTTATACAAAATTGCTCCCTTTTTCTTCCCGATCCAATCTTCTCTTCCCTTCCAAGGCACTCATGACACTATTACTACTTCCATTTGTCCCTCTCCTTTTCCTCCTCTCTCCAGGTGTTGATGGAGCTGGAGTTCAGAGTCCTCTCATCTTCCTCTTATCACTTCTACCCTGCTGGGAGTATGGATCAAGGTTGTTTTGGGGAAGCAGAAAGTAGGAGATCTGGCTTCTGGGGAATGGCTTCTCCGCTGGATGGCTGGATGTGGGCACTGACAAGTCGATCCAGACTCCCAGCCTGTCTCTGTCTTTCCTGTGGGCCAGAACTCTGGAGGTGTGCGCTTCCAGGACACACTGGTGAGGCTGTCTGCCCAGAGAAGTCAGGATGGAATCATGGTAGTGTCTGCGACTTGGTGTCTGAGGCTAGATTTCTCAGCTGTTGACTACAGGTCCAGCTGGTTCTCTTGTTGTATTCATTTGTTGTTTCGGGGAGAGTGATGATCTGATTGCTGCTATTTCATAAACAGTGCCTCAGGAAATCTCTCCTGAAGAATTTGCACCACCGGGCTTTGGTGCTCCAAGAGCTCCTGGTAGCATCACTAGTCACCCGGTTGGTAGCCAGTCTGTGATGAGATGGGGTATGTGGGGCTCACTGCCGGGTTGTTGGGTGTTGTGAGGGGGCATCACAACCCCCCCTCCAGGAAATGTCTGCTCCCCCAAGTGCTGCTTCCCTGGACAGCTGCACCAGCTGCATTAGGACCCAGGCCCCAGGAGGTCAGAGGCAGAGGCTGCCTGCCCCTCCCTGAAGCCTCAGGTGCCTGAGAGGAACTCCACAGCACCCCACTGACTATCCCCACCGACGTCCCTACACTGGGTGTCTGTCCACACAGCCCAGAATTCACATGCTGTGTCCAGGAGCAACTCTGGGGAGCCAGTTTCAGTCCGGATGGTTTGTGTGACTTCTTCTTCTAGCGTTTGCCCTTCTTCCGTAGCCAGTCAACAGCGTCAGGTTGAGCCTGATGTAAAGTTTCGAGACCTCTTTTGAGTCTGGAGAGGTGGCAGTCGTTGACTATGTGGGTCATAGTCTGTCTGTAGCCGCAGGGGCAGTTCGGGTCGTCTCTGGCTCCCCAGTGATGGAACACAGCGGCGCACTGGCCATGGCCTGTTCCATAGCGATTGAGGAGGGCCCAATCATAACGTGCTAGGTCAAAGCCGGGTTGACGCTTGCAGGGGTCTGTGATGAGGTGTTTGTTCTTTACCTCAGCTGACTGCCAACTCTGTTTCCAAGAGTCTGGAACAGAGAAGTTCAGTGTAGGCGTAGGGGACCAGATTGGGTGACAAGAAGTCAAGCGTTGGACAGGGTGGGCGAAGATATCCGCATATACTGGCAGGTCCAGTCGAGCATAGACGTGGGAAATGAACTTAGATGATGCCGCATCCCGACGAATATCTGGAGGGGCGATGTTGCTAAGAACTGGCAGCCATGAAACCGGGGTGGAACGGATGGTTCCAGAAATTATCCTCATGGAGGAATATAATTTGGAATCGACCAAGTGGACATGGGGGCTAAGGAACCATACTGGGGCACAGTATTCTGCAGTGGAATAGCATAATGCCAGAGATGATGATCGTAGTGTGGAAGCACTCGCGCCCCATGAGGAGCTGGCCAGTCTTGCAATGATGTTATTCCTCGCGCCCACCTTTGCTGCAGTTTTTATGAGATGTTCGTGAAATGACAGAGTGCGATCGAGAGTAACGCCAAAATAGACTGGCTGGGCTTCATGCCGGATTCTCGTATCGCCAAGCTGCACATTAAGCTCACGCAAGGCCAAGGCATGGTGTAGATGGAAAACAGATGATACCGTTTTTGCAGTGCTAGGGATTAGTCGCCATTTTTTACAGTAATCAGATATCAGAGACATGTCTTTCGTGAGTGTTTGTGTGACTGAGGAGACACAACAGCAGCTCACTGCTGAGCACCTTGCAATTCATAAACATGACCAAATGTGGGGAGAGGACATGGGTAAGAAGACTCCTGAAGCCACACACATACACACACACACACACACACACACACACACACACACACTGCTAACAGCTGAAAGAAGCTAGGATGTCAGAAGGAAGATGTTTTTCACACCGGGATATGCACTTTCCCCATGGCGTCACCTGCTGGAAGACAGTGGTGGGGTGTGGGGGCTGCAGACCAAGTAGTGCTGGGGGCCTGGGGGTAAGGGGAGGGGCCAAGCCCCAGGCCTATGGCCAGGCTGCAGCCCATCCCAGGGAGCAGGACCCTGGAGGATGCTGGGAGCCACCACTGCTCCTGCCCTTGAAAGGAGCCTGTGTTGGCCCCCTGGGTCACCTGACTGGAGACAGACCAGCTCCTCCAGAGCTGACCCAGAAGAGAAGGCAGCGCCTCTGGGGAGAAGCTCCAGGTCTCCCCCAGGGCAGGACAGCCAGGTGCAGAAATAGCTGCGTCTCGGCTTGGGACTGTGTGCACATCTGTGTGTAAGTGTGAGTGTGCGTGTGCGTGTGCACATGTATATATGTCTCATTACAGGGCGTTCGCCCGAGGACAGGGCTGCTCATTCATATCTCGATGCTCCTTCTTCCTCCTTCTTTTCCGTGGTAATCAGGAGCCACTAAATTAATTTCACGACCCATTAGTGGGGTGACGACCTGCACTTGGAGACGCTGCTCTAGCAAAAACTCAGCACACGTCGCATCTGCGATGGGTTCATCAGTTCGTTTATCCGCGGATTTATGTGATCCTGAGCAAGGGGGTGGGGCCAGCGGTCCACGGGGTCCGGAACCTGCGCTTGAGCAGCTCGCAGTTTGTCGAGGAGTGGGATGGAGGACGACGCAGTTGTGAGCAGTCATGAGCATGCAGAGAAGGGGAGGGGCTGGCAGCTGGAATGGCCTCAGCTAGCGGTGGGCTGTGGCTGAGGCTGTGGAAGGTGGGGCAGAAGCTGCAGCCACGTGGCCATAACCATCAAGGCACCCCCCAAGCCCACCTGGGGGAAACCAACGTAGGGGGCAATGAGAAAACCCAGGTGCTCGTAGCCCAAGAGGGAGAGCATGAAGATGGAGTCCTCCGGTGGGACTGGGCCAAGAGCTCGACTCTTCTTCTTTTTTTAATAGGAAATCTTTTCTCTTTGAATTTTAATTTAATTTATTTATTACTGGAAAGAGTCAGAGTGAAATTGAGAGGGCTGGGTGAGACAGGGAGAGAGACCAAGAAACCCCAGCGGCCCTGTTTCACCACTTGCGAAGCTTTTCCCTCAGCATATGGGGACGGGGGCTTGAATCCGGGTCCTTGCGCGCCGTAACGTGTGCTCTTAACCAGGTGCGCCGCCACCTGGCCCTGACTACTCTTTGAAAACAGGTGACTGCAGGCCAGGTGTCCCATTGGGAGTAGAGACTCTTCTGCAGAGACCCCGAGAGCCGACCGAGCCCACCTGGTTCCTCTCAGTTACCACAACTACCCAAGGAGAGATGGCAAACCCTGTGCCCAGGGGCACAGTTTGGGGGCAGAAGGTGTGGCAGCAGGAGTCCACACGTAAGTAAAAGGACCTGAGGTCCTGCACAAATGCTTTCCTGCTGACAGGAGGGCTGTCCCCCAGTGTGAGTGCTGTCACCTGCAGGGTACTCAGGACCTGAGGGTGACCATCTCTCCTAGCCTTGCCCAGCAAGAGGCAGCCTGTTGCAAATCCCAATATGCCCTCATTTCCTGTTGCAAGAATTTTAGCAACACAGATGATAGGAGCATTGAGAAGGGCATTACTCGGGAGAAAAGAGAGTGGGCGCCCCTGGATTTCACAATACATTTCCTAAGAAGATTTTCTCCTGGGCCCCTCCTACCTCTTCCCCTTCCCTCTCACCTCCAGAGTTATCTCTGGGGCTCATTGTTGAAACTACAAATTCATTCCTCCTGGAGGCCATTCCCCCCCCCATTTTATTGGATAGGACAGGGAGAAATTGAGAAGGGAGGGAGGAAGAGAGAGGAAGAGAGACAGACACCTGCAGACCTGCTTTGCTGCTTGTGAAGCATCCCCACTGCAGGTGGGGAGCCGAGGGCTCAAACCCAGATCCTTGCATGGGTCCCTGTCTTCAGTACTATGTTCCCTTAACCAGGTGTACCACTGCCCAGCTCCCACAGCAGCTAATCTCAAGCAGACACTCTGGGGCAGGAGAAGCAGACGTTGCTCTCATCCCTTGCAGACCCCGCTGCGTGGGGCTGCAGCCCTCATCTGCCATCCCCGGAGGATACACTGACCCCAGCAGGGAGCCTTCCAGGACCCCCTGAGGGCATCTGGCCCCTCTCCTTGCTGAGGCTCCTGCCCAGGCCAGGAGTCACCCACACCTGCCCTCAGCAGCATGTGGCTTAGGGACCACACTCCTGTAGTCCAGCACCACCCTGGGGATACTGTGCCCATCCTGGGGGACGCCAGCTCTTCCATCTGGCCCCTTGAAGCATGTGCCCTGGGGAATTCATCTTGGCAACCATCATCTCAGAAAATGGCCTCCAAACTACTTGTCCTCCTCTCCCTCCAGCCCCTGAGGATGAGATGACAATGGGGCACCCTTAGGGGACTCGGGGGTATCTTCTCTAAAGGGCTCTATGCAGTAACTGGAACTGGAGAGCCCATGGATAGACGGAGTCATCGAATCCTCTGTCCCCAACCTTGCCCCAGCTCTGGGGTGCCTGTGTGTCTATGTCTTTTTGGTAGCGGTGAGGGGTGTTAAGGTCAGGAGCACATCTACTGAGAAACAAGACCAATTCCGGAAAAGATGCTTTGTGTGTGGCAGGCATGCACTGGATCTGTGGCTGACTGGCCTTGAGCTCCCTGGCCCCCATCAGGCCCAGAGCTATTTGCTGCAGGAGCCCAGGATTCACTGTCAGAAGGCTGAGCCCTGCAGATGAGGCAGACAGCTGGGAAGGGGCTGGCCCATGGCTTCTCTGCACAGGAAGCTGCAAGCTCCAGGAAGCAGTCTCCCAGGTCCCTGGCACCTCCTGTGTGGGATCCACCCGTGGTGTGCTCTGGATCCAGGCCAGTCCACCCCACCCTGGTCAGTGCTCCTGCAAGAGGATGGGGGCGTCACATACCGTGGTGGTCTTTATTCGCCCTCCGGGCTGCGTGCACGTCCAGCCAGACCGGTTGATGAGCAAGTCACAGCCTTCTCCCTCCAGACACGGGAGCATGTCACACCACTGCTTTGTCTTGATGATTCGTGCTGCAGAGAGAAGACAGAGCTGTCAGTCATCCATCTGGAACAGAGAGACTGGTCCCCAGCCCGTGTCTCAGCTGGAGTGGAGGAGGGGACACCCAGTATCAACTGGGGTGGCCAGGCCAGCAGTCTCCCAGTGCAGGCCCCACCCTGCTATTTGCTGAGGAAGTTCAGGATGGTTCTGGGACCCCTTCCTGCAGGGAGCACTCATTTCTCTCCCATGACTGGCATCGAGTAGAGAGGCAACCAGGATGCACTGCTTATATCAAGCAGGATATGTACCCAAGAGCAGGAAGTCTGGGCCTCACATGATAACATGGAGCCCAGAACAGCACAAGCTTAAGACCCCTGAGACCTTGTCATCACCTAAAGGTGGGAGATACTAGGATCCTAGGGATTCAAAAGCTCCTGGTGACCACAAGGACCCCCACTCAGGTTCTCCAGGCAGAAGGAGGGGTGTTATTTCTTCCAGAGAAGAGCCCCACTGTGAGGCTGGAGGTTCCTTAATGAAACCCTAGAAGCAGGGATGCAATGGAGCAAATACGGATGGTTTTCACCTAGTTATCATCAGAGGAACTTTGCAAGAACTACAGTTGTTTCTCACTTCAGTATGTGCCTTTATTATTTTCCCCCCTTTGGTGTGCTGAGACTTCACCTACACAATACTATCACTGCTAGTAGATTCTTTTTCAAATTTAAAGTGAGTGAGAGGGAAAGCAAGGGATGGAAGGGGGATGGAAAGGTGGAGAGGGAAAGGGAGAGGGAAAGGGAGAAGGGAAGGGGAGAGGAGGGAAGGGAGGAGAGGAGAGGAGAGGAGAGGAGGAGAGGAGAGGAGAGGAGAGGAGAGGAGAGGAGAGGAGAGGAGAGGAGAGGAGAGGAGAGGAGAGGAGAGGAGGGAGAAAGGGGATGGATTGGGAGGTAGCTCACCGAGTTAAGCACACATGGCACAAAGCACAAGGTACCAGAGTAAGAATCCAGGTTGAGCCCCTGGCTCCCCATCTGCAGTGGGTCTCTTCACAGATGGTGAAGCAGGTCTGCAGGTGTCTGTCTTTCTCTCCCCTTCTGTCTTCCTCTCCTCTCTCGATTTCTGTCTTATCCAACAACAACAACAGCTATAATAACAAGAACAAAATGGAAAAATATGGCCTCCAGGAACAGTGGACTCTTGGTGCAGGCAATGAGCCCCAGTGATAACCCTGGAGGCAAAAGATAGAGAGATAGAGAGAGAGAGAGGAGGGAAAGGGAGAAAGGGGGAAGAGAGGAGGAGAGATGGAGAGAAGGAGAGATACAGAGCACTTGCTGTGCACAGTGCTTCTCTGTGGTTATGAGGACTTGAACCCTGCCTAGATCATTGCACATGGTCAAGTGTGAAATCTATCAGGTGAACTATCTGCTGCACCACCTGACCTGCCCCATGTGTGTTCTTCTTAACATACTTGAGATCTTTTTATCCACACTGCTATAAAAAACAGGATTCAGGGAGTTGGGCCGTAGCATAGCGGGTTAAACACACGTGGCACAAAGTGCAAGGACCAGTGTAAGGTTCTTGGTTCGAGCCCCTGGCTCCCCACCTGCAGGGGAGTCACTTCACAAGCGGTGAAGCAGGTCTGCAGGTGTCTGTCTTTCTCTCTCCCTCTCTGTCTTCCTCTCCTCTCTCCATTTCTCTCTTCCCTATCCAACAACAACATCAATAACAACAATAACCACAATAATAAAACAAGGGCAACAAAAGTGAAAAATAAATAAATAAATACTAAAAAAAACCCCAGGATTCATAAAAGGGAGGTTGCAGCTAGGCAGCTCGGGCATGAAAACAAGATGCCTGACACCTCGCAGGTCCCACTGCTAACCTCAGCTTATCCGTATGTACCCTGCCCACAAATTCAGCCCAGCTTGGCCCACTGCCAAGCTTTTTTTTTTTTTTTCCTCCAGGGTTATCTCTGGGGCTTGATGCCTACACTGTGAATCCACTGATCCTGGAAGCCATTGTTTTTCCATTTTTTGTTGCCGCTATTGTTGTTGGGTAGGACAGAGAGAAGTCAAGAGAGGGTGGGAAGATAGAGGGGGAGAGAAAGACAGACACCTGCAGACCTGCTTCACCACCTGTGAAGTGACCCCCCCCCCCCGGCAGGTTGGAAGCCAGGGGCTCAAACTGGGATCCTTATGCTGGTCTTTTCACTTTGCACCGTGTGCGCTTAATCCACTGTGCTATTTCCTGGCCCCCTAGGCTTCAGCTTTTACAGGAAATGGGGAGACAAAATGTCAGAAGGACAACAGAACAGCCACACCAGGAGGCACATTATCCCCTCACTGAGTTACAGCACAAGACCACCAGTCATGCTGCTCTCCAGGCCCTCTCCCCCAAGTGTGGAGCACCCGAGGGAGGGGTCTCCCCATTCATGGTCTGCTCAACTTTTTCCCAGCCTCCTGCCTCTTCTCTTTCAGCAGAGCCTGACTTCACAGCTCCCTTGAGTAAAGCCCCTTTCCAAGCACCAATGCTCTGAGCTTCTCTTTGGTCCCAGGAAGCAGAGACTGGAGCAGAGTCTAGGCCTCTGGGCTGGACTGTCTAGGTGGGAGGTGTGTGTGGGGAGATCTACACAAGTGTATGGAGGTGTCTGCTGGCCCAGGATCATTATTCCCCTGAGATGGCTCTCAGTGGGGGGCGGTGTCACTCAGGAAGACAGGTGTATGTCATGTCTATGTTCATGGTGACAGGTGGACAGTCTGCAGAGTACCTGCCCCACTCTGACCAGGCTTAGCCATGGGGAGGGAAATGCACATGCTCCAGTAGGGGCTTTCCTGGTCCCCTAATGCCTGACCAGGCCCTTGTCCCTTCATTGTTCTTTACACCTTGATAAATCCCTAAGATGCTACCAGCTTTCAGCATGCCACCTCCTATCCCTAGTCAGGGGGGTTCCCTGCGCACAGCCACATCTATAGGGACACCCCCATAACACACACACATCTCCATGTGCTGCCTTCAGTTGAGGTGCTCCTCACAGTGCTTGCTGAGTAGGGAGCCTGCTGAGCTCTGGAATCTTGGCCTGCTCTGCGACACCCCATCCCTGACAACATTTGGGCTCATTCATCAGCCTCTGACTCCCCACAGTGAAGCCACAGCTGCATCCCAGACTCCTGTGAGGACAGATCTGAAGGCTACACACAGGAGGTAGGGACACAGAAGGCCGGATGAATGTTCATGAGATGTAGGGAGAGACAGAGTGCCGGGGGCCGGGAATGCAAAGGACATAATTGCCCAGGGTGCCTCAGGTGGCAGTGCCCAGCAGGGTCCACAGGGAGTGGTCAGTGGCCTGCATGAATGACCTTGCAGATCTCTTAGCTCCAAGGGCATAGACTGCAGACTCAGATGGACACATGGAGAATGCCTATCTTCCCTGGTCGCCCTGATTACTCTGGGACAAGGGCCAGGTGAGCTGTGGTGTTTCTCCCAAAGCATCTCATAGTGGAGGTGGGCACACCCTGGCGCCCAGAGTCCTAATTCCCGGCAGTCATCATCCTGAGTGTGAGCATGTTTGTGTGTGGCTATGCCACCCCCAACCAACCCTGCCTGAAACAGAGGTCCTGAAGCCATTCCATCAAGGGAGGGGTGTTGCTGGGGCTTTTTATCTTATAGCTATGGGCAAGCTGGCCCAGGACTGTGTACCCAGCGCCTAGTACCATACTCAGTTGCCAAGTACATGGCTCCTGCCCATGTGCCCACCAAGACATCAGCAAGAAGCACAGCCCTCCAGGCATAGTGACTTTCTGTCCCCTTCTGCCAGAACTACTCTCTTGAAGGAACCACTCAACCACACTGCAAGGGTAGATGGGTCCACACCTGCACAGACCATGGGGAGTTATGGGTACGCCCTTTAAAGGTGCCATGCATGGGGACAGACAACGCCAAAGAGAAACACATCCTTAGACTGTCTGCAGAACTGAGGCCACCAAAGCGGGAGGGAAGAGGGGTATAAGGACGGGGCCCAGCACATTTGGTGCAGGGTCACTGGCACTTTGGTGATAAAGAGACATTGGCAACACACAGTAAGAAGAGGCACACTTGGCTGCATGTGCTACCATGTTCAATGACCTGGGCTCAAGCCTCTGGTCTCCACCTGCAGGGGGAAGTAGTCCTATAGGTGTCTCTCCTCTCAATTTCCCTGTGCTGTCAAATAATGTTTTAAAAAGGAAGTAAGAAACAAAAAAGTCTACCGGGAGTGGTGGGTTTGTGTGTAGGCATCAAGCCCCAGAAATAATCCTGGTGGGAAGGAGGATGGGGAAGATGAGAAAGAGGAGGACAACAGCCAAGGTCAGATAAATAGTTCACTGGGAAGGCCAGGCGGTGGCACACCTGATTAAGTGCTCACTTTATAGTGTGCAAGGACCCAGGTTCAAGCCCCTGGTCCCCACCTGCAGGCGGGAAGTTTCAGGAGTGGTGAAGCAGGGCTGCAGGTGTCTCTCTGTCTCTCTCTCCCTCTGCCTCCCCCTTCCCTCCCAATTACTCTGTCTCTATCCAACAATAAATAAAGACAATTGAAAAATTAAAAATAAATTCCCTTAAAGAGAGAGACAGAGAGTGCACCTAGATAGTACACTGCTTTGCCAAGTTCAAGCCTGGTCCCACTGCACTGAAGGAAGCTCTGGTCTCTTTCACTCTCTCTCTCTCTGCCTCTCTGTCTTTATCTAAACGGAGGAGAAACAGGAGAGGGAGGGCGGAGACTAGGAGGCACAAATCTGTGCCTGGAAGCATCAGCCTTGTAAACCAGCATGGCCTCAAGACCATTGTAAAGGCTGGAATAGTCAGGGGAAGCAGCTTTCAGGATGGGGTGTCTCCAGGTGAAAGGTAAGGTCTGAGTGCAGCCACACAGAGCCCAGTGGCCCCTTGCATATTTGCAGCCTGGCCCCAGTGCTGGTCAGATTCATTCGGGAGCACCCTGGCACAGATCCGGCCCTCAGACACGTTCACATCTCTTTGGCCGGACCCTCTGTCCTAGCAAAACATCTGCTCTGTCAAGTTAATGCTGCAAGTTTAAATGTTACTGGTTTTGCAATTTTCTGTTTAATTTGTAACTGGGCTTTGGATGATTCTAGTCTATAGCCAGGCGAGGGCCTCTGGATTGCTGTTTGCTCATATTCATATTCTTGTAATACTACGAAAAACTGGGAGTCGGGGCAGTAGCGCAGCATGTTAAGCACACGTGGTGCAAAACTCAAGGACCGGCGTAAGGATCCCGGTTTGAGCCCCCAGCTTCCCACCTGCAGGGGGTTCGCTTCACAAGCAGTGAAGCAGGTCTGCAGGTGTCTGTCTTTCTCTCCCCTTCTCTGTCTTCCCCTCCTCTGTCCATTTCTCTCTGTCCTAGCCAACAACAATAACAACAACAATAAAACATTTGTGTCATTAGCAGGTGTACAGGAAGGTCTCTTCCCTGAGGAGGAGTTTCACAAAGTGCAAGGCTGAGGCAACACCTGGACACCTGGACAGTGAGCTGGTCAGTGAAGCAGGAAGTTGAGCTGGTGTCTGGGCTTCTTGTGTGTGGAGATGTCTGGGGGACTCTCCTGAGCTTGAGGGGGGGGCACTGAGCCCAGTGGGCACAATCAAGGGCTTCCAAACTTAGTAGGGGTGCAGAAGGGACCCAGGGGTTCTGTAGCCAGTCATCCTGGGAGGTCCCCCATTACCCCTGCACCCCCATCCCCAGGGCCCCATTTCTGTCCTGGGACACCTTTTTCTGGTGTCAACTGCTGCACTGCCAGCCCAGAGACATGGGGGCCTGGACGCAGGTGTGTGTGGTCAGCAGGAGGTGTGGGGAGACTTTGTTCTCCACTGTCACTTTGATCTCTCCAGCAGGGGAAGTGTCTTCCCTGCTGGATGTGGAAAATTCTAGAAGAGTCTGTGTCATGCCGACCATTCTGGGACAAGAAGACCCGGGGTCAGTGGCTGCCTCCTGCCTTCATGAGATGTACCCCCGGCCTGGGAACCAAAGCCCTGAACTTAACTGAGCACTGGCGGGTGCCTGCCTGGGGCCTGGTGATATCTCCATGGTGCCTGGGCAATATCTTCTTCTTCCCTCACAGCAGCAGCACAGACAGTAGGGTGGGTCCACCCTGAACATGAATGAATGGCCCAGGAGGCTGCTCAACCTGATCTGGGGGCACACACCCCAAGGTTCCAAAAGCCCAAGAGCCTGACTGCAAAGTCTCCTGATGCCCACCAGGTCCAGGGACTAGTGGACTTTTTTTTGAAGAAAAGGGAGTGAGGCAGGTGTTTAGGCTCAAGGACAAGAGGGTGAAACAGAGGTCCTGGCCCCCACAGGGGGTTGAGTCTGGGTTTCCATGGGGAAGCCAGGCATCAGCTATTGTGACAACTTGGGTTTTGCAGCTTGTCACTTTGGAGCTGTTGTGTGTGCCAGTGTGCCCTGGGCACCTGTGGCCTGCTCTCCTGTCTTTGTGGACTCACGGTTCCCTGAAGCACACTCTACACTGGACCTGGAACTCTACCCTACAGGCAGTGCTCCCAGCGGCTCTATCTGAACAGAACCTTCTCCCCAGAGCTCCCCATTCAACCCTCACCTGGCAGGTGGTGGCAGCTGAGGGGTGTCTGGGTGACTTGGCACATCACTACCTCAGCTCCAGGGTCAGGTCCCAAGGCACCAAAGTCCCAGGCACCAAAGTCCCAGGCTTATTGGTTGTACAGAGCCTGGACCCACTGGTCTCCTCAGTGAACCTTCCAGCATCTGGCTGCAATGATTTTTGTCTTGGTCAGTTGAATTTAGAGATCAGCTGGGTTAGAGAGGCTTTAGGGTCAAGACTTGAACCCACGCCTCTAGCCTTTAAGCCCACTCAACCTCCTAGGATCAGAACTGCCCTCCCAGGAGCCTGAAGGTGGTCAGGAATGAAACGTCTGGGGCCCCTGCATCCATATTCTTGAGGTTTGAGAAAACTCACTGACCTTCTGACCACCCACCTGTACATGCCACAGGCAGCCTCCTCCTTATTTGAGCACTAGGACCCAGGCCAGGAGATGGGGATGGGGGTGCATTTCCTTGGAACACAAGCAGGAGGGCTTGGAGAAGCCATGTCCCACGTGGGAGCCTGAACCTTCACCTCTGAGCAAAGTAGTTGTCTGCTTGTTGGGAGACAGGAGAGACCTGGGATATGGTGGTTTCCATGCTAGGATAGGGCAGGCTGGTGGACCACAACTTTTTATGTGGGCACAGATGGGAGGTGCTGGCTCAATAAGCAATAAGCAGATATAAGAGAGAGACCCGGACTAGAAAGGAGAATCCTCGGATACAGTTAAAAGACTCTGGTAGTTTCACAGTCACATACTCGGAGATAATCAGAATCTTCATGTACAAAAGAAGTCACCAGTGAGAGCTTCCAACCACACTGGGAAGGAAGGGTTGGCTAGGCAAGGTGCCTGCAAGGACTGAGTCCAGGGCACTGATGGTCATGATGGTGATGGTGATCACACTCACGGTGGTGAAGGTGATGGTGCTCATGGTGAATATAGTGATGGTAGTAGTGATGGTGAATGAAGATGATGTTCAGGGTGAAGATGTGATCATGGTGATGATGGTGATCATGGTGATGATAGTAGTGATGGTGATGATGGTGATCATAGTGATGATGGTAGTGATAGTGATGATGGTAGTGATGGTGATGATGGTGATCATGGTGATGATAGTAGTGATGGTGATGATGGTGATCATAGTGATGATGGTAGTGATAGTGATGATGGTAGTGATGGTGATGATGGTAGTGATGGTGATCATGGTGGTGATGGTGATCATGGTGGTGGTGATGGTGATGATGGTGATCATAGTGATGATGGCAGTGATTGTGATGCTGGTAGAGAAGGTGAAAATGATCGTGTTGATGGTGTTCATGGTGATGATAGTAGTGATGGTGATCATGGTGGTAATGATGGTAGTGATGATGAAAGTGATGATGACCATGTTGATGCTCATGGTGATGATGGTGGTGATGGTAGTGATGGTGATGCTGAAGATGATCATGTTGATGATGGTAGTAATAGTAATAGTGATGATGATGGTGATCATAGGAGATGGCTGTGGTGGTAATGTTGATGATGGTGGTGATGGTGACGATGGTGATGATGGTGATGATGGTGATATAAGAGATGGTGATGGTGGTTATGGTATTGATGGTAATGCTACTGGTGTTGGTGCTGGTGAGAAGGTTATTGGGATGATGGGAAGAGTAGATGAGGGTCTCGGGAGCAATGTGCGTGGGAAGCTGAGCTGGGAGAGAGAGGAACAGGGCCGCACCCACTGGTATTGGGGGGGGGCAGTGGCCCAGGTGCATCACCAGGAGGTTGGCAGCTTGTTGGGGGGTTTCACAGGGGGCTTCCTGAGCAGAGGACATTGCTTGGGCCATGGGGTGCTAGGGTGACACACAAAGCTGAGCGTATGGACCAAAGGCAGCATGTGGTGCTGAGGCGTATAAGAAACACCAGACACCCAGAAGCACCTCCTAAGCGATGCCCAAGGACTGGTGGATGGCACTAGACCCCAAGCCTCCATCCAGAACTTGGGGCTGATCCATAGAGTGATCCTGGGGGGAGACAGGAAGGAAGGCCCAGTGTGGGGAGAGCACAGAGAAGTGTGGAGGTCCTTGGTGGCTGTGGACACTGACCTGTCTGGTGGTAGCAGGTGGGCACTCTGAGGGTCTGCAGGTGTCCTTTTTCTTCAAAAAAGCAGGTCTGCAGGTGTCTATCTTTCTCTCCTCCCTCTGTCTTCCTCTCCTCTCTCCATTTCTCTCTGTCCTATCCAACAATGATGACATCAGTGATAATAACTACAACAACAAATAACAAGGACAACAAAAGGGAACATATATAAAATTAAAAAATAACAAAAAATGAGTAGGTCAGGTCTTCAGTCTTCTGAACCCTTTACTGTGAGCAGGGGCAACCCAGAGGGCAGGTGACGGAGGATTCCCCCCTGCAGCAGGGGTCTGCAGAGCATCTCCAGAGGTGGGATTTCTTGTGATTTATTGGCCAGACAGAGAAATTGAAGGGAAAGGGGGAGATGGAGAGAGAGAGACAATTGCAGACTGCTTCACTGCTCGCGAAGCCTCTTCCCTACAGGTAGGGACTGGAGGCTTGAACCTGGGTCCTTATGCACTATCAAGCATGCACTTAACCAGGCATTACACCACCTTGTCACTCACAGGTGGGGCTTCCGTGTGACCTCCATATGCCCGTACATATTCTCCAACAAAGCATGTGCAAACAGCCTTCCCACCCTCGGCCTTAGCTCAGCTGTGCTCTGAGAGGAATTAGGGCTGCACAGGTCGGGTCTGGGCACAGCCTGCACCCAGCACACAGCCCCCTCCCTGCACACAGACCTCCCCCAGCACACAGCCTCCACCCTGCACTCAGTCCCCACCCTGAACACAGCTCCCACCCAGCACACAGCCTCCACACTGCACACAGCTCCCACCATGCACACAGCTCCCACCCAGCACACAGCCTCCACTATGCACACAGCTCCAACCCAGCACACAGCTCCCACCATGCACACAGCCCCCACCCAGCACACAGCCTCCACCATGCACACAGCACCCACCCAGCACACAGCTTCCACTCTGTACACAGCTTCCACCATGCACACAGCCCCCACCCTGCACAGCATCCACCCTGCACACAGCTCCCACCATGCACACAACCCCCACCATGCACACAGCTCCCACCCAGCACACAGCTTCCACCCTGCACACAGCTCCCACCCTGCACACAGCTCCCACCATGCACACAGCCCCCACCCAGCACACAGCCCCCACCCAGCACACAGCTCCCACCATGCACACAGCCTAGACCCTGCACAGAGCTCCCACCATGCACACAGCCCCCACCATGCACACAGCACCCACCCAGCACACAGCTCCCACCATGCACACAGCCCCCAGCATGCACCGAGCTCCAATCCAGCACACAGCCCCCACACTGCACACAGCCCACACCATGCACACAGCCTCCACCCTGCACACAGCTCCCACCATACACACAGCCCCCACCCTGCACACAGCTCCTACCATGCACACAGCCCCCACCCAGCACACAGCCTCCACCCTGCACACAACCCCCACCCTGCACACAGCTCCCAACCTGCACATAACCCCCGCCCAGCCTCCACTCTGCACACAGCTCCCACCATGCACACAGCTCCCACCCAGCACATAGCCTCCATCCTGACACAGCCTCCACCTTACACACAGCCCCCACCCTGCACACAGCCCCTACCAGCACATACCCCCAACCCTGCACACAGCCTCCACCCTGCACACAGTCCCCACCCTGCTCACAGCCCCCACCCTGCACACAGCCTCCACTCTGCACACAGCCCCCACCCTTCTCACAGCCCCCACCCTGCACACAGCCTCCACCCACAGCCTCAGCCCTGGGGAAAAGTATTCAGGCTTCCAAGAGGTGGGCTGTTGCAAACCCCAATTCATCCTCACTTCCTGTTCCAAGAACTTTAGCAGCATGGGTGATGGCAGCATTAAAAAGGGTATTTCTTGGGGGGAAGGAAAGTAGGAGTCTTTGATCTCTATATATCCCCCAAGGAGTCATATTCGTCTCTTTCTCTCTCTGTCTCTCTGTCTCTTTCTCTCCTTTACTCCAGCATTATTGCTAGGGGCTCCAGGCTGGTACTATTCCTTGTGGCGGTCATTTTTGTCCATTTTATTGAATAGGACAGACAGAAATTGTGAGGGGGGAGGGGGAAATAGAGAGACAGAAACATAGATACCAGCAGACATGCTTCACACCTCTTGTGAAACCTCCCCCTTGCAGGTGAGGAGCAGGGGCTTGAACCCAGATCCTTGTGTGGGTCCTTGCACCTAGTACTATGAGCACTTAACCAGGTGTGCAATGGCCTGGCCTCCTCCTGGGCCCACTTCTCTGCAAAGAGTGAACATCACCCTCACTCCCCGTTGTGTCCCTAGACATCCAGGATAAAGGGATCCTGCTAGGCCCCAAACCCAGACCCTCTAAGCTTCACCTCCCACCTCTCCCCCACTTCCGTGTAGAGTGACTTCAGCTGGTCTGGACCCAGACTCTGGCTATGCCCAGAGGGCCCTTTCTGGAACATCCCTGCTCTCTAGCTTGAGGCCCCATCTTCCTCTTCCCAAACAGCATCTCTCTCCTTCTAGATGCTTCAGTCTTCCCTCCCCCTCCCCCCAGAACAGCCTGGCTCCTCTCTGTTGTTGTTGTTGTGTGTGTGTGCGTGTGTGTGTGTGTCGGGGGTTCTGATAGAGCCCAATCCCAGTACTGCATGGGACAACTGAGCCTCTGAAAGGGTCCAGGATGAATGAAGGGTCTGGGATCGGGCAGAGAGGAACCTGGCCCACAGCCCTCCACAGTCATGGTGGAACAATGCTTTGAAACACAGTCCCTACTCTTGTGAGCTAGTGAGGCCTCCTCCCTGGTTCCCTGCCCTAGTGTGGGTATGTGCCCCATTTCTCTGCCACTCCAGACACCAGACCACCACCCCGTCATGGACCATTGGCTATTTATAACATCATTCACAGGCTTTATGTAATTATCCACTTAGAAATCAGCACTCAGCATTGCTGTGAAAGAAGCTCCTAGACTGGTGAGGACTTCAGGTCCCTGCCATGGCCTCCACAGGGCCAGGCTGAAGGATTTCATGGGCTGTGTAAGGTCTACGGCTTGAACTTCCCCTTTCCCTGCACTAGGTCCGCCAAGACTGGTCTCTGTGCCACCCCAATCTGCCTCCTGCCCATCAGGGATCCTGAGGGGACCCCAGTTCACCCAGCTCACCAGGGCTATGGAACTCCTTAAACATCCAGCTGTGGAGGTGTGCAGTGCCAGCTGATGACAGCTGCAGGGATTCTGCAGTGTGACTGTGCACATGTGTTCACAGGTGTGAACCTGAGCTCACATGGAGGGTGGTGCATGCATGCAGATGCGTGTGCAGTGTGCTGCAGGCTGTGCGCGTGCACGTGTGTGTGCAGCATGTGACCTGGGGCATCTCAGGCAGCCGCCCTGGAAGCAGAGAGGCTGAAGGACCTCCCCTTGGTCTCTCAACACCAATGGGCTGAGCACAGCCTCCAGAAGACAGCAACACACACACACACACACACACACACACACACACACACACACCTTTCACCTGTTCAATTCCGGGGAGCTGAATGGCCCTCACAACCTTGAGTCTGTGATGGCATGCTTCCAGAGACACAACCACTGGGACAAACAAGTGGCTGCCCGGGCCTGGACAGATGGACAGGACATAAGTGCTAATTTGCCCGGGGACCCTGAGCCTCCGTGCCTCCCATCCCCGTCCTGCTCATCAACCATGCGGCTCCCTTTGGAATCAACTGCTTCTTCATTTCCATTAACACATGGATCTGCTTACTTTACCCAACAGCTTGGAACAGTGACTCATGCAGAACAGAGCTGGGGGACTGTGCCAGAGACCTCGGCCACTTACTCAGATCAGACCCAGAGCAGCCCTGGTTCGTCTGCGAGGGGGAGGCAGCTCTCTCCGGCATCTGATTCAAGAGCATGTGTCCCCCAAACTCCTCAGGATCTCTCCTATTTCTCAGTCAGACCTCAGTCATCCAAGGGTGGAAGGGGAGGCTGACAGCTAATGGACACACACACACACACACACACACACACACACACCATCTATGACAGGACCACACACGTGCTGACACGGGAACCAGAGGTACACAGTGCACAGTCAAGATTCCAGAAGGACCTAGCCCCTGAAGTTCTGGCAGTGACCCTGAGCAGCCCATGGGGGCCCTCGGGCACTGTGCCGCCCTTGGTCGACAGGCCAGGCAGTCAGCTGGACCCACTGAGCTGTCCTCAGACAACTTTCCCTGGGGATATGAAGGGCATGAAGCATCAGGCAAGTGTCTTCCTGGGGGACAAAACGGTCATACCTGAGCACACCTGGACACACATGCAGGGCTGGGACATAGAGAGGCATGGCCATGGGAGGGGTGGCTGAACATTGGGGAGTGGGAGCAGCAGGCACCTCTAAACAGAATTGGCTGGGGCTGGCGTGGGTGGGGACTCCGCAGGCCTCTCACACAGGTGGAGGCCTACTTGGCTTGTGTGAAAGATGCAGCAGTGAGGGTTCCCTGAGCAGGGCGTGTCAAGGTCAGTGGTGGCCAGCCTCCAGCTAGGTAGACAGGAGGCTGGGAGGTGGTGCAGCCCAGGACCTGGCAGCCCATGAGGTCGAGCCCTAGGGTCCTCTCCTGGATGACCCGAACGCCCCAGATGGTCCCACCTGGCCCAGCACAGGATGTCCTTTCACTGCTGCTCATGCCCCCGCCCGCCCCCCGGGGCCTCCGCACTGCAGTCTGTAAGTCATCACGCAGCCGCCACCCCTATCCCACCCGCCCCGCCCCACCCCATCATTTTTGCTGTCTGTGCTTCCCAGCTAACTTGCGGTACGTCAGTTTCTCTTCTTCTCAAGTCTTTTCTGGAAACGAGTCTCTGGGAATGGAATTATGGGAGTAAAGGGTCCAAGTGTCCAAGATCCCCAGAAGGTTCTCTAGGCCACTTGAAGGGTGGTTCAGACCCTCCTAGAAGCCAGGGAGCCCTGTCCTGTGGGAGCGGCCCTGAGTCATGCCCTGTGCTAAGTGTGGCTTTCAGGAGGGATCAGGGCCAGAGGGCAGCTATCTGACTGACCTTCATTCTGACTCACGGCCGAGTTCAGGGACATTAGCCTCAGATGGTGTCCCTGTTCTCAGGGCTTCTGATAAAGGAACGTGAGTCCCTGAACTCCAGAGGGACATGCCTTTTCAATCACTGCAATGGCCCAGGCAGTGGACACAGGGGCTCCTGAAGGAGGGGCTGAGCCTAGCTGGGCTCAAGGAGACTTGGGGGAGGGGGGATGAAGTGGAATATGCTATTGCTGTTGTATCCCAACAGCCTGGATGGTGTCACAGCTCCTCTGGGTCCCACAGCATAAGCTCCAGGGAGCGTGTGGACAGGTTGGTGGGCTCGGGAGTGACCCAGAAGGGAGCACAGCATCCCCAGGACAGGGCAGTTCTGTTCTGACCTGTCAGGAAACATACTCCCCCTACAACCACTTTCAGAGCCCCTGAACCCTGCCCTCCTGGGATTTCTACAGGAGGTAGAGGCATATGGATGGAGCAGACATAGACAGGCACTCAGTTAGACAAACAGACACAGGAAAAAGTCGAGGCAGAGGAACAGGTGTAGGTAGAGGTAGAGATGACAAGATTCACACACACACAGAAGCAGATGCAAATACAGAGAGGCATGCTGTGTGCCTTGGCTCCCGAGTTCTGCTCCACCTCCTCGGCCACCCTGCACGTGCAAGGCCGATGCTTTCAGGCGGCATCATTTATAGGATTAGTTTCATTCCCTCTACCTGTTTCTGAGGTCGGGCTGAAACTAACTTTACTAAGAACCAGGCAAATGAAATTGCTTCCAACAGAATCCCAAATATGCTTTTCGCTTCTCTGTCATGGTCCTGGCTCTTGACATTACTGATTATGGCTGACAGCCGTGTGTGTGTGTGTGTGTGTGTGTGTGTGTGTGTGTGTGCGCGCGCGCGCGCGCATGTGTGTGTCTGTGCGTGTGCATGTGGTGTCTTTGATTACAGAGTCCTCTAGAATCACAGACTATTCACTGATCTGACTACAGTCACCCTAGCCCAAGGCAAGGGGTGCAGATTCTCTTGACGTCCTGAGCAGGTTGCAGGGTCAGGGGTGATGGTGGGGCCACAAAGAGACTGGGGGAGACCAGTAATCCCAGGCAGGATGGCAGAGAGTGTGGAGAAAGGGCTGATGACAACAGCTGCCACAAAAGCTGAGCTTGCTGTAGGACACAGGTCTGTTCTTGGTAGCTGAGGACAGTGCTCTGAGGATTCGGGCTGGAACTTGCTAATAAGGGCAGTTTCCAGCCAGGGGTGACCGTGGAGCACTAGGGCCTCTGCAGATGGCACTGCCAACCAGGAGGAGTTCCAGAAGGGGAGGAGTGGGCAAGATGAACTTCAGGGAGGGAGACCCAGGCAGTGTGAGGTCAGTCCGTGAGTCTGGGAGTCCTGTGAGGCTCTGTGGACTCAGTCATGTTATATCCATCATGGCCTGGGAGCACTGTGTCCTCCCTAAGTACTCAGGCATCAATCTCCAGAGCATGGACCCCATGCAAGGTGGGGTCCCCAGTGGGATAAGCGGCTTGTATGCCAGGCTCATTCTTCAAACATGAGGGTTGGGGAGGCACAGAGGAAGGCCATGCCTGGGAGCCTGGCTAGGAGCCCACACTCCTGAGCAGGAAGAGGGGCCCCTTGAGGCAGCCTCTCTGAGTTCAAAGGCAGTGATGTGCAACCCCATTGCTCCTTCCACCTGCCAGGGGGCATCCATGTCTCACCATGGAGCAACAGGGGTATCCTCCTAGAGAAAATTCCCCCATGCCAAGGCATCATCTCTCTGATGGGTGGCACCTCATCGCTCATGGGAAGATGTATCAGAGAATGCCATTCAATTACTCCCCTGCTCTGTACCAGTGTTCTGGAGTGACCTACTCCCCGCTGTGACAAAGGACGGCACTGGGTATGGACAAACGCCTTGTTCCCTCAGAGTCAGTAGACTAGGTCATACAAGAAGAGTGGCCCCAACCAGATGAAGCAGCCAGGGTTCCCTGGGGAGGCGTACACATGCATCACTGGCATAAGGTCAGGTTCACCCAGAAAGTGCCAGGATCAACTCTCAGGGCTACAAGGTGATGAGGGTGCCAAATGTGAAGGCCAGTGCAGTTAATCAGTTCTGATGTGGTCACCCCCAAAAGCCAACTCTAACACCTTGTGAGGCAAAATGACTGAGCAGCACTCCTCAGTCACCTGGTACCCCCACAGCTCCATGTGGACTTGTCTGCTTTCTCTTCAAATGAATGGAGCAGGAGCTGGGCGGTGGGCACACTGGGCAGAAAGCATATGTTCCCATGTTCAACACCAGTCCCCAGCTGCAGAGAAGAAGTCCAGGAGTGCTAAAGCAATGCTATAGTTCATTCTCTCCCTCTCCCTCTCTCTCTTTCTCTCTCACCCTTTCTCCCTCTCCCTCCCTCTCAATTTCTCTATGCTTCTGTCAAATAAATAGTAAATAAATAATCTATAAAACAGTGATCTAGGAGGTGGTGCAGTGGATAAAGCTTTGGACTCTCAAGCATGAGGTCTTGAGTTCAATCTCTGGCAGCACATTCACCAGAGTGATGTCTAGTCCTTTCTCTATCTCCTTCTATCTTTCTCATTAATAAATAAATGAAATCTTAAAAAATAAAGAAAACAAGGGAGTTGGGCGGTAGCGCAGTGGGTTAAGCACAGGTGGTTCAAAGTGCAAGGACTGGCATAAGGAATCCAGTTCGAGCCCCCGGCTCCGCACCTGCAGGGGAGTCACTTCACAGGTGGTGAAGCAGGTCTGCAGGTGTCTATCTTTCTCTCCCCCTCTGTTTTCCCCTCCTCTCTCCATTTCTCTCTGTCCTATCCAACAACAGCGACAACAATAGTAACAACACCAACAACAACAAAGGGCAACAAAAGGGAATAAATAAATAAATATTTTTTAAAAATAAAGAAAACAAAACGGATGAAAGGGGCATGGAACATCCGCTGCATGCCTGGCCCCAGGTCTACAGTGCCTCCAGTGATATAACCGGGAAGTCAACACCAAACCCTGAGATGCTGCGGACTGGGGGCACAATGGCATAAAGTCAGACAAACACAGAAGCAGACACAGAGACAGAGACATGCTGTAAGCCTTGGCACAGACAGACGATGGAGGAGGTGGGATGGCTTAGCAGGGTAGATAAGAAGCAACCAGTATCTGGACAGGGCAGCACAGGGCTACCGCCCTCTGCTGGCAGAGCTAGGGCAGAGGCCCGTGACCTGAAGGAAGATCCAGCTGCCAAAGCCCGTGCCCAGCGGAGAAGCAATGACAGAAGCCAGACTTCCCACCTTCTGCGTCCCGTAAAGAATTTTGGTCCAGACTCCCAGAAGGATAAAGAATGTGGAAGCTTCCAACGAAGGGGATGGAACACATGGCACTCTGGTGGTAGGAGCTATATGCAATTGTATTTGTTATCTTACAATCTTGTTAGTCTATTAATCACTAATAACAAAATCTTAAGAAAAAAAAAACAGAAGGGAAATCACAAAGCAGAAAAGCAGAACTTGAACAGGATTTTGGTGTACGGCACCTAAGTCAAGGACTCTGGAGCAGGAGGGTGGGAGGGAGTGTTCAGGTCCTGGAACATGATGGCTGAAGAGGACCTAGATGAGGGCTTAGAGTGTTACGTGGAAAACTGAGAAATGTTACGCATGTATCAATGACTGCATTTTACTGTTACCTGTAGCCTATTAATCCCCCCTGATATAGAAAACAAAAAAAGACCGTGGGGATCACTGGAATCCACAGCTTATCTACTGCACTCTACTCTCCCTTGTAACCCCTGTAGCTGAGAGGGCTGTCTAGAGCAGGGGGCCAGCAGACCCTGAAACGGTCACGCATGCCTTTCACGCCCGCTTCGCAGTTAGCTGCTGGGATCAAGCCTCTCCTTCCACCCCCACGAACTCAGAGCCAGCACGCTCACTGGCTACGCAAGGAGGGGCCTTCCATCACTCTGGAGAAAGGAGATCTGCAAAACGCAGACTGCGTCTCAAAAATTAGATCAGATTTTCCTTCTACGATTTTTAGACAGCGTAATTTAGTGAGAACAGTCCCATAATTATTTTTTCTTTAAATAGTTACAGTAGAATGTATTAATTTTCAAGATGGGTCTCTGATTAGCGTGATTCATTAGCTGCCTACGAACTGTCCCCGGCAGCGCTCAAGAATGGAAAAGTCCCGTTTGATGATTAGCGTACCGAGCGGTACCAGTTGAAAACACTCCAAATTTGGGTAATCAAATTAGATTGAGGGAGATAGGGAGGAGAGAAAAAAAATGCGTGGTTGTCATGAGTTACCTGTTACATTATTTCATTAAGATGAAGAAATGTTAAGTGGAGGGAAAAACATACTCCAATCATCCTTGTTGGGTGAGTTCCCACGAACTGACAGAGAGACATCAGAGGGTAGCCGAGATCGGCAGGCAGCTGGCTTGGATTTTAATGCAGGCAGGGGAAGCTTCCCTTCTTGCTGCAGGAGGACTGGGGTCCTCGCTGGTGGAGCAGCCAGCGGGGGGAGGGGGGTGGTGGTGGTGGCAACCTGAGGATCTTACATCCCTGCAGGGAAGGACCATGCTCTTTCACTTAGAGATCACCCCTCCTTGTAGAGAAGCCCTGTGCAGCGCACTGCCATCTCTGGGACTGGGTGCGTTCTGGGCCAGTGAAGCAGGGTGGCCTGAGCCCAGGTTGGGGCTCTGTTTTACTCGGTAAAGGAGCAATGGTTAGAGCAGATGGACAATGAGGAAGAGGAGGACACTGACTGCTTTCTCAGATCCTTCAGGAATCGAAGCGCCTGCCACCCCCACGCCTCTACACAAACACATGCAGAGCCACAGTAGTCTGAGGGAGTTGAGTTTCAGGAGATTTGGAGTGGATATGACACCAGGCTTACAGGGATGAGGTCCTGAGTTCAACCCCCAGCATTGTGTATCTCAGAATGACGGTTCCTCTCTCTCTTTCATAAATACTGAATCTCTGAAATACTCAGAATGTCATCTCTGGTTCTGTTCATCCATCCTCCATTCATCCATGCATCCCTCTTTCAACGTACCAATTCATCCATCTGCCTATCAATTATCCACCCATTCGTCTTTTATCCCATGCAGCCACTCACCCGTTCACCCACCCAACCGTCCATCCACCTGCCTATCCAACTGCCTGTTCAACCACTCACCTCAGTTCATCTGTATCAGAAAATACTATGAACCCACTGCTCAAGGGAAGAAGAAGGAGGAGCAGGAGCAGGAGGAGGAGAAGGAGGAGAAGGAGGAGAAAGAGGAGGAGGAGGAGAAAGAGAAGGAGAAGGAGAAGGAGAAGGAGAAGGAGAAGGAGAAGGAGAAGGAGAAGGAGAAGGAGAAGGAGAAGGAGAAGGAGAAGGAGGAGAGTGGAGACTGGTGGCTGCAGCTGTGCTGACTCAGCCAGGCTCCCTCTGACACTCGGGGTGCATGTGTGGAGCAGCCCAGGTCCATGGGCCTCAGCCCTGTCCCTCCCACCATCACCTCCTGTAGGACATGGGGAAGGTTAGTTGGGGTGAAGGAGGGAGTTAGAGCAGCCGGGACCCTCTAGCACCCCCTGCCCAAGGCTCTTTCTGGCTGCTGAGAATGAGAATTACAAGAAAGTCCTCTATGGAGCGAAGTCATGGGAGAGATGGGTGGAGCATGGGTCCACCTCAGGAGCTAGATGGCCTGGGAGACCCTACCTCATGCAGCAGGAAGGAAGGCTGTGTGATTTGGGAAGACACATCTGGGAGACAAGGCCACCTTGGCAGCTGAATGAAAGGTCAGCCAAGCTCTCAGCAAGCCCTCTGGGGGAAGCTTAACCTTATGCCCACTGGGAGCCCCAGGCATTCGGGGGTTCTGGATGGGAAGCAGCCCATGATGGCATTACATCACGAACGAGGAGATTCCGTGGAACAGTGTGGGATCACGGGGTGGAATCTCAGGGGCCCACAGCCCCGGCTCTTTCCCGTCTGCAGTCAGAGCCTCAAAGCCTCATCTGGAAGGAGGGTGGAAGTGAACTGAATAGCCTCTAGCTTGGGGGTCCAAGGCCAGGAGGCAGGGCCTGAGACCCTCTCTCAACACAGTGACTGAGGCACTGATGCTGGCCTGTGGCTTCTCGTGTCCACAGCTTACTCACACGGCACCCAGACCTCTTGTACTAGCTCCACCTCGATGGTGCCGTCACAGCTGGTACAGACTGTGCAGAATTACACAAGCCAATCAAAGATGAGCATCGTAGGAGACACAGAGGAGGAAAGAGAGGCCATCATGGAAGGTGGTTTATTCACAGTGTGGAGGGTCCAGAAAGGAGGCAAAGAAGACTGTCCTTGGAGGCAGAAGAACACACACACTGCTGTGAGGAAGGACCTAGGTTGAAGCCCCTGGCCCCCACCTGTAGGGGGAAAGTTTTTCATTTGGTCGAGAAGTGCTGCAGGTTATCTCTTTTGTCTGTCTCTCTCCTCTATTTCTCTCCTCTATTATTGTTATTTTTTATTTCTCTTTTTTAATCTTCTTATTTGTTGTTGGATAGAGACAGAGAGGGAGAGAGACAGAAAGACACCCGCAGCCCTGCTGCACCACTTGGAAGCTTCCTCCTACAGGTGGCGACCAGGGGCTTGAACCACGGCCCTTGAACACTGTAATATGTGTGAGAAACCAGTGCCCCACCACCTTGCCCCCTTCTCTCTTCTATTAAAAAAAAGTTAGAAAGGAATAAGGAAAGAATGGAAGAAAGAAAATAATAGCTACCGGGATCAGTGAAGCTGTGCTAATTCAGTTGTACAAAAACACAACACAACACACACACACACATACACACACAACACAACACACACATACACACACAGCACACATACATACACACAACACATACAACACACACACAACACCACACACACAACACACATACACACACAACACACATACACACACACAACACACATACACACACACACACACACACACACACACACACCTGTGTTTACTCAGCCAGGCTGAGAAGGCAAGCTTCCTGTGAAACCAACCATCCCATCCCAGTAATCCCCAGCTGTCTGGAACCTTCCATCCTTGGCCATCACACCTCCCTGAGGTGGGAGTAGGAAGAGGCCAAGGCAGGAGAGAGGTGCAGCTCAATTTCCTTAGAAGTTAAGGAAATGCCCACTGTCCTCAATAACTGAAACAAAGGGGAAACTGAGGCTGTTCCTAGATGCCAAAGGGACACATGCTCCTTGCAAAGCCTGAGTGATTCCAGCAGTCTCCTCGAGCCAGGAGACCCAGATGAAGTGTCCTCCCCTCACTGCCAACATAGCCAGGTGTGGGCTGGATCAGAACAGGAGTGAGGGAGAAGACCCCTTCCTTTTCCTTGGGAGTAGGACCCAGGGGCCCCTGTGATGACAGACAGCATTGCTGAGTGGTCACTCTGAGTTGGGTGTTTAAGCAGTGGAGCAAAGGGCATGGAGGGTGCCACCAGTGACTGTTGGCAGGGGGCCCAAGGTGCTAGGAGGTGTCCCCAGCTGGGAAGGGCCCAGCCACTGTGGCTATGCTGGTCAAAGGTGGAGCTACAGTGAATCTGCTGGGGAGGAGAGGCTAGCAGGATGCCTCCCTGGCTGAACTGTCACTCTGCAGTGTCTGGGCTGCTGGGGCAGGATGCTGTACCATGGGGTGGCTAAGAACATCAGGCATGATCTTCCCACAGTGCTGGAAGCTGGAAATCCGGAAGCAAGGTGTCCAGAATCTGCTTCCTCTACCATCTCTCTCTGTCTCTTTCTATTGTATGAAATAGGACAGAGAGAAATTGAGAAGCAGGGATAGAAAGGCAGAGAGGGAGAGAGAAAAATAGACATCTGAAGATCTGCTTCAGCACTCCTAAGCAGCCTGCTCCCCAAAGGTCGGGAGGGAGGGTTTGAACCCAAGTCCTTGCACATAGTAATACTGGGTAACCATTGCCTGGCCCCTCTGAAGTCTGTCTTCACCTGCCACTTCCTCTCCTTGCCAGCATCCCAGCCACTGAGTCAGACTGACAGCTGCCCCTTGAAGGTGTTCGCTCCAGAGTTACAATGTCAATGCATCTTTCTGCTCAATCCATGTCAGCCATGGTGATACTTTCTCTGGACACAGAGCTGCAGGCCATGTCCTTCTGAGATGCAAGCTCTGGAGTGACCAGCAAAAGGCACATGACTCTGGGGATGTGAACTACTAGTGTGTGTGTGTGTGTGTGTGTGTGTGTGTGTGTGAGAGAGAGAGAGAGAGAGAGAGAGAGAGAAAGAGGGGGGGAAGAGATTTGTCCAGGCTCCCAGCTCATGTTAACCCTGAAACAGGGACTGTGGTGTTTGATTAGTGACTGAGAGAGACTGTGTTTGGACAACACTGGAGGATCTATCATGTTTGCCAAAGGCATAGAGCACTTCAAGCTAAATCAAATAGTTCCACATGTGTTTCATCTGGGAATCAGAGAGAGCTGTCTCTGCTGGAAGCTTCTCGCCCGCTTCTCCCACGTTGCTAAGTGACAGGGAGGACATCTCTCTAGAAGAGGAGACCATTTGCTCATGGGGTTCATCCCTCATTTTCTAAAAGGTTTGGAATGTGCAGGGAGCAAGTTGGGTCCTAGGCATCTGGGCATGGTTTCTGCAGCTACCAGGGTAACTCCCCATTTGTGACATCTTCTGTGTCTCTTACTCAGTTTGGGGGGTCTGTCCTGGGCACTCTGATTCAATCTCCTGGGTGGGATTTCCAGCCCAAAGTCCCAGTGTGGAGCCTCCACTGGGCAACACATCTGCCAGTCAGCAGGGAGGATCCCAGAGAACTGAAGACCACTCCGGGATTAGGAAACTATCATCTTTGATTTCTGGATTCCCATGGCAATTCATGCCATCTGCTTGGGCCCCAACCTCTGCAGATGCCCTGGCAGTGATCTGATGTGAGCCTGGAGCCTACTCCACACCCAGCACTTGCATGAACCAGGGTCCCTCGTCACCTGCTGGGGTGACAGTCACAGTCAATGCTGCAGAACAATATCAGGGGACTTTGTTTCACTCCTGGGTCTGAGAGTCAGGTTCATGTGAGAGACAACTTTGCAGCAATGGGGAGGGGGTGTGGGGTGGCAGCTGCTCCAGGATCTGGGTATTACCCAGCCCTCTTGAGGGACCACTATCCCAAGACAGGTCCTGGATTTGTCCATGTGTCCATAGGTTCACTTCCCTTCCTTGCCCGCAGCCCTGCCTGTTAGGATCTCCCGTCCCCCCCCCCCGGGGGGGGTGCTGAAGGGATTATTGGGTCAGAGCCACAGGGAGGAGACTCAGGAGGCACCCAGGGAAGCCCTATCTACAACCTTCCCCTTTCACTGCTCTGAGAATCCTGCTGCAGTCACACAGACTCAGGAAGCAGGGCTAAGGCTGCTGCCCATGGGCACACCACGGCAGACTGGAGTTATTTATAACTCTGCTTCTGCCAACGGGAAGACTCCCTTGAGAAGGGGCTGGGGGTTCTAAATCAAACAGGAGAACTGAAGCCTCAGGAAGGAAGTCTGGTTCTGTGGGGAAGGGATGGGGGGGGGGCACTGACCACTGATAGCGGTCCAGCATTTCTCCCTCAGACACCCTGCCCCTTCACAAGACCCACTGGTGTATGCACTTGAGCCTGCCTTTGGGACATCTGGAACACATCCCTTCAGAGATTCTGAAGCCTAGGCCTGATGCATTCCATTCACTGTAGACTGTCTCACAGAATATCTAGTGCACAGAACATTCTGGAAGTATCCCCTGGAGGAAGAAGAAGGAGGGAAAGGGAGAGATAATGACAGTAGGGGTGGGAAGGTCAGGGGGTGCAGAGGAGGACTGAGAGGAAGGAAAGGGAGTATCCTTCCCTGGGAAGCTGGCAGCAGGTGTCAGGAAACAGGAAACAGGGAGGGCAGTGCAGGTATGTACACAGTGTGGGCCTTTAACACATGGGATGCCCAGTGTGAGCCTTTAACACATGGGATTCCCACTGCTGGACGCTCCAGACATTTTCATGTTCAGATTGGACTCTGGCCGGGGGAGAGGGTGTCTTCCCATGTCAGGAGTGTGATCTCACTCTTGCCCTAGCAGACTAAAGAGCAGAAAAGTCCCAAGGCCAGGCAGGAGCTGGGTATCCACAGCTGGGGGAAGGCCAGGGTATCCACAGCTGCCACTTGCAGGGACTCCAGCAGGCTCCAGGGGCCTGAGCTAGTGCAGGGGAGGGGGGGGTCCCTGGGATAGATCTTGAGAATCATGAGGGGGTGGTGGGGTGTGGGTAAGGGCTCCCACCACTGCAGCAGGGAAGGATCAGGGCACCAGCCTGAACTGGGAAGATACAAGGGGGTCAGATCAGGGAGGAGGTCCCGCTTCCTTCCAAGGGCCTTCCCCACCTTCCTGAGCTTCCTCCCAAGGCTGATTAAACCAGCCACCTGGTAACAGGTGACATCTCCAGAGGCTGACTGCAGAGCACACTTGTCTGGGGGCCAAGATGCTCAAATGGGTTTATTCCTTTTTCTGACAGGTAAGTAGACTATGCCCTCAGGGCAGTGGGCCCCAGGGGAAACTAAGCCTCTTCCAGATCATTTCTGTCTATGAGTGGGATCATCCCATATCCATTCTCCTCCTTCTGGCTTATCTCACTTAACATGACTCCTTCAGGTTCCATCCAGGATGAGGTAAGGAAGGTGAATTCACCATTTTTAATAGCTGAGTAGTATTCCATTGTGTATATAGACCATAACTTACTAAGTCACTCATCTGTTGTTGGACATCTGGGTTGCTTTCAAGTTAAAAAAAATTAAAAAAAAAGGAAACAACCTAATGGTTTCACTCACATGTGGAATCTAGATATATATGCAAAAACAAACAACCCAGAAGCAAACCAACATTTTCTAAGACTTGTGAGAACTCTTTCAAAGGCAGGAGGGTGAAGACAGAACTTTGAAGGTGGGTGAAGTGTAGAACTAGACCTTGCAATCTCACAATCCTGTAATCCACATTCATAAACAAATGTTAAACCTAAATGGAAAAAGTGAGTACAGATGGTTGTTAAATAAAAACAAAGCAACAAGAAAGAAATTTAAAAAAAGGATTTATGAGGTGCTGGGAACTCAATGCAAGCCCTGTGCTCTGACACCAAGCCACCTTCCTGGTTTTAGCAAGATCCATTTGGATCTTTACAGGGACTAAACAAACTTCCATTGCGTGGTGGGAGGGGGGATCCCGCAAACTCCACACTTGGGGGTCCAGGGGAACCACTTGGGGGACCAGGCAGTGGCACATCCAGTTGAACACACACATTACCATGTGCAAGGACTCAAGTTCTAGTTCCTGTTCCCCACTTGTAGGGGGAAGCGTCACAAGTGGTGAGCAGGTCTACAGGTGCCTCTCTTGGTCTCTCCTTCTCTATCTCCTTGCCTCCTCTCAATTTCTCTATGTCCTATCCATAAAGAGGGAGAGGAGAGATAGATAGATAGATAGATAGATAGATAGATAGATAGATAGATAGGCAGGCAGACAGACAGATAGAGAGAAATGAGCACTGGAAGCAGTGGATTCTTAGTAATGGCACTGAGCTCCAGCGATAGACTGGTAGCAACAACAACTACAGCAGCAACATGAAAGTAAATATTTTTGGCTCTGTAACTGTGTAGTCTATCATGTTCCTGGCCCTACACAGACCAAGAATCCCTCCACAATAAGATGGCAAAGGTAACTCCACAACAGTATGTTGTGGTTTACAAGGCTAGATCAGGGGGCTGGGTGGTGGTGCAGCCAGCTGAACGTACATGTTCTCACGTGCAAGAACATGAATGCCGGCCCCTACTCCCTGCCTGCAGGGGCAAGTCTCAGGGTGGTGAAGCAGGTATCTCTCCTTCTCTATCTACCCCTGCCCTCTCAACTTCTCTCTTTTTAAAAGAAAGAAAGAAAGAAAGAAAGAAAGAAAGAAAGAAAGCAAGCAAGCAAGCAAGCAAGCAAGCAGGAAGGAAAGACAGAGAGAGAGAGAGAGAGAAAGAAAGGAAGGAAGGAAGGAAGGAAGGAAGGAAGGAAGGAAGGAAGGAAGGAAGAAAGGGAGGGAGGGAGGGAGGAAGGAAGGAAGGAAGAGCAAGCTAAGTCTGCCGGTCCATTTCGGGCAGACACCTTCATTTCCCCTCCAGTTCCAGGCTAGATCACAGCCAAGTTGAGAAGCCCCCTCCCCATCATAGTCTTTCTCCCAGAGAGGGGTCTTGGGGACTAGGGGAAGGGCCAGGTCACACTCAGAGTCCTGTGGTTTCAGTGATCTGGGACATGGCTTGGGGGGCGGTGAGTGTGGGGTTGCATATCAGGTGGGGAGAAGATCATGCTCAGGGGTCATCGGCTTGACAGTGACTGGGATCTCACCACATCAGTAAAAGCAAGACCAAAAACCACATGGTCATATCAGCAGATGCAGAGAAAGCCTTTGACAAAACACAACATCCCTTTATGATCAAAACACTACAAAAAGTGGGACTAGATGGGAAAATCCTCAAGATAGTGGAGTCCAGATATAGCAAAACTATAGGCAATATCAGACTCAGTGGTGAAAAACTAGAAGCATCCCCCACAGATCAGGTGCTAGACAGGGCTGCCCACTATCCCCATTACTATTCAACATAGTGTTGGAAGTTCTTGCCATAGCGATCAGGCAGGAGTAAGGAATTAAAGGGATACAGATTGGAAGAGAAGAAGGCAAACTCTCCCTATTTGCAGATGACATGATAGTATACACAGAAAACCTAAGGAATCCAGCAGGAAGCTATTGGAAATCATCAGCAAATACAGTAAGGTGTCAGGCTACAAAATTAATATTCAAAAGTCAGTGACATTCCTCCATGCAAACACTAAGTTAGAGAAGAGTAAATCCAGAAATCAGTTCCTTTTACTATAGCAACAAAAACAGTAAAATATCTAGGAATAAACCTAACAAAGGAAGTGAAAGACTTGTATACTGAAAAGTATGAGTCACTACTCAGGGAAATAGAAAAAGATACAAATAAGTGGAAAGATATTCCATGTTCATGGGTTGGAAGAATTAACATCATTAAAATGAATATACTACCCAGAGCCATCTACAAATTTAATGAAATCCCCATCAAGATCCCAACCACACTTTTTAGGAGAAGAGAACAAATGCTACAAATGTTTATCTGGAACCAGAAAAGACCCAGAATTGCCAAAACAGTCTTGAGAAGAAAGAACAGAACTGGAGGCACCACACTCCCAGATCTTAAACTGTATTATAGGGCCATCATTATCAAAACTGCTTGGCTGGGGGCTGGGCAGTGGTGCAGCCAGTTAAGCGCAAATGGTGAGAAGCACAAGGATCATAAGTAAGGACCCTGGTTCGAGCCCCTGGCTCCCCACCTGCAAGGGGTGTCACTTCACAGGCGGTGAAGCAGGTCTGCAGGTGTCTGTCTTTCTCTCCCCCTCTCAGTCTTCCCCTGCTCTCTCGATTTCTCTGTCCTATCCAACAGCAATGACAGCAATAACAATGACTATAACAACAACAATGATAACAACAAGGGCAACAAAAGGGAAAAAATAGCCTCAAGGAGGATTCATAGTGCAGGCACTGAGTCCCAGCTATAACCTTAGAGGCAAAAAAAAAAAACCTGCTTGGTACTGGAACATAAATAGATACATAGATACACTGATCAGTAGAATAGAATTTATAAAAAAAAAAAGAAAGAAAAAAGAAAAAAGAAAGAGACAGAGGAAGAGAAGGAAAGACACCAGGGTAACACGGTGTCTGGAGAGCTAGATTGTGGGTCCTCCACTATGTTACATTTATACAATCATCCCATTAATATCCCATATTCCTCGTAATAAATGGGGTGAAACTGGGACTATCCTTTAGTGCAAGCCTAGCCGTGACCAACCACAATTAACATATGGATTAAGCTCACTCACACAGAAAGCGATTCAGTTGAAGGAGAATCACAGAGCATGCAGATGGAAATTCATTTCAGCCTTCAACATTTTCTTCTGTAGCCAGCACCAGATCATTCCATAAAATCTTGTGTGAGAACTACAGCACTGTCTTGCAAATGACATGAAATTCTGACATTAAACAAAATTAAGACAAAAAAAAAAAAGAATTGGGATCTCAGAAGTAAGCCCTCACACCTATGGACATCTAATCTTTGACAAAGTTGCCCAGATTATTAAATGGGGAAGGGGGAGTCTCTTCAACAATTGGTGTTAGAAAAAATGAAACATGCAGAAGAATGAAACTGAACCACTGTATTTCACCAAATACAAAAGTAAATTCCAAGTGGATCAAGGACTTGGATGGTAACCAAAAACTATCAAATATTTAGAGGAAAGTATGGGTAGAACTCTTTTCCATATAAATTTTAAAGGCGTCTTCAATAATATGAATCCAATTACGAAGAAAACTAAAGCAAAATTAAACCAATAGGACTACATCAAATTACAAAGCTTCTGCACAGCAAAAGAAACCACCACTCAAACAAAAAGACCTTCTACAGAATGGGAGAAGATGTTTACATGCCATACATCAGACAAGAGGCTAGTAACCAAAATATATAAAGAGCTTGCCAATTTCAACAACAAGAAAATACATGACCCCATCAAAAATGGGGGAGAGAATATGAACATAATATTCACCATGGAAGAGATCCAAGAGGCCAAAGAACATATGAAAAAATGCTCCAAGTCTCTGATTGTCAGAGAAATGCAAATAAAGACAACAATGAGATACCACTTCACTCCTGTCAGAATGCCATACATCAGAAAAGATAGCAGCAGCAAATGCTGGAGAGGTTGTGGGGACAAAGGAACCCTCCTGCACTGTTGGTGGGAATGTCAATTGGTCTGACCTCTGTGGAGAACAGTCTGGAGATCTCTCAGAAGGCTAGAAATGGACCTACCCTATGATCCTGCAATTCCTCTCCTGGGGATATTTCCTAAGGAACCCAATACACCCATCCAAAAAGATCTGTGTACACATATGTTCTTGGCAGTGCAATTTGTAATAGCCAAAACCTGGAAGCAACCCAGATGTCCAACAACAGATGAGTGGCTGAGCAAGTTGTGGTATATATAAACACAATGGAATACTACTCAGTTATTAAAAATGGCGAATGCAACCTTTTCAGCCCATCTTCAATGAAGCTTGAGGAATCATGTTAAGTGAGATAAGTCAGAAACAGAAAGATGAATATGGGATGATCTCAGTCATAGACAGAAGTTGAAAAACAAGATCAGAAGGGAAAGCACTAAGCAGAACTTGGACTAAAGTTGTTGTATTGCACCAAAGTAAAAACAACTCTGGGGTTGGGGAGGGGAGCATTTCAGGTCCTGGAACATATTGGCAGAGGAGGACCTAGTAGAGGTTGTATTGTTATGTGGAAAACTAGGAAATGTTACACATGTATAAACTATTGTATTTACTGCTGACTGTAAACCATCAGTCACCCAATAAAAATAAGAAATTCTAGGATCTGTCACATGGTCTGTATTTGATCCCCCCTACCAGCCTGTACCCCACAAATCCAGCAAAGGGTCTAGAGGATCACTGACAAAGGCACATGCACTAATCATGCAGAGGTTCTGGGGAGACAGGAGGTGAGGGGGACACTGGGTCTGGGATGTCAGGTAGACAGGCCTTCCTCCAAGGACACTCTCCTCTCTGTGTTCCCAGGTGCTCCACTGCCTGGCTGGGCATCCCTACAAGATGGACCATGATCGAGGATATGATTGAGGCCTATGATGTAGGACCTAATTGCAAGCCTTTTATTTTTGTCTTCAGGGTTACTGCTGGGACTCAGTGGTAGCACTACAAATCCAGTGCTCCTGGTGGCCATTTTTTCTGTATTACTGGAAAGGACAGAAGGAAATTGAGAGGGGGTAGGGAGATGGAGAGGGAGGAAGAGAGACAGTTGCAGACCTGCCTCATTGCTTGTGAAGTGTCCCCACTGCAAATGGGGAGCAGGGGGCTGAACCAGGGCCCTTGCACTTAGCACTATGTGCGCCTAACTGGGTGCACCACCACCTCACCGTTTAGTTGTCTCCACATGGACCCAGCCCTACACGAATACCCAGACCACAGCACGTTGTATAAACTGTGGAATTCAGTTGATAAAGCTGGCATGGCCTATTCAGGGACTGAAA